>NC_030678.2:49267969-49567969 GCF_000004195.4 Xenopus tropicalis | reverse complement strand
AATATATATGGAGTTATGTAATATAAGGCACCAAGTTTGCCTGGGAGCAGTAACCCATAGAAACTAATCATCAGGTAAAATGTAGTGGTCACCTGTTTAAAAGCAAACATCATGTTACTTTTATTACATATAGAGGATAGTTTCACACATAGTGGGTCTCTTTTGAAATAGAAAATCATATACCTGTACCACTATTTACACTTCTGAAATAACATGTTAATATAACAACATATTCAATATTAATATTATATAAGAATTTTACTGTGATTATTGGCTATAAGAGATGACCTTGTCATCTGCAAAAGAAATTTGGACTAAAAAAATGTCTGCAAACTAGTAATTGGGCCTTCATCTGCAATGCCTCCATCCATATAGCCTTGTTATATTCCAGATACACTAATTTGGAAATGGTTTCTGTTATACAGTTATGTATAGAACAGATTGTACTTCCTCATGCTGTAGTTTCAGTGTAAATGATTTTACCATGAAATGACACAAATTTCAGTTTTCTTGTGTGTTGCTTCATTTATGTATTGAAAAAACAATGAATCAGTGCAATAAACACACAGAAAGGTCAGATGTGTTAGTTCATCCATTTTATAATGAGTCAAAAATCCTTTATTAGAATTTGCCAGGAACAGATAATAACAGAGAAGGGCACGGAAGGGCTGCTCTTTAAGAAATGATATTGTTCCTGTAATTGTAAAGCAGCGTGTAAATTGTAAACTGGCCCAAATCTGCACACTGCTACATTACTGGTATTAGTATAGTATTAGTGGTATTAACACCAATATTTTCCCCTATTCAAAAGAAATTAATATTAATATACCTTAGTCTAACTGGATTCTCGATTGATCTGTATATAAATGAATACATTTTTAACACCAAAAACTATGCGTTTTAAAGTAATTTAAATATAATATGCTGATGTTTGCTTCAGAAATAGTGATGAGTAAATCTGTCCGGTTTTGCGTCACTGAAAAATCTGAAAGTGAAAAATGGCACACGTAAAAAAAAATTGAGAAAAAAATTCACTCATCACTATTCAGAAACACTACTATAGTTTATATAAATGAGCTGCTGTGTAGCCATGGGGGCAGCCATTCAAAAAAGGAGAAAATGCACAGGTCACGTAGCAGATAACAGATAAGCTCTGTAGAATACAATAGGGGTCTATACAGCTAATCTGTTATCTGCCATGTAACCTGTGCCATTTAGCCTTATTTCAACTTGAATGGTTGCAGTGCATTTATATAAATTATAGCAATGTGAAGCAAACACATGAATTTCACAAGTGCAGGGCAACAGTACTTTTTATTGTAATAACTTTAAAACACTTTCATTTGGTGTTACTGTGCCTTTTTAGTTTTATCTATTCTCTTTATATTTATTTACAGCTATTCAATTAAAAATCTAATCTTGGGAACAACAAAGGAGCATCTAATTACTTTCAAATAACCAACTTTCTTCATAAAAAAATAGACAAGGAACACACACAAACAAAGAACAGAGTCTGAAAGCTCAGGACAATTTCATATAACAATCAAACCTCAGAGCACAATTTTGTAATTTATACAACAGTGTAAATTAATGCTAATTACTATAGTATAAGCTTCTTATCAGGGAGACTAGAAAACCTAAATCAGTGCTGTCCAACTGACCCCCCTCTGTGTGGCCCCCCACCTGTCTGGCTGCATTGATGGCTTACTCTTGTGTAAGCTTTAAGTAGGGTAGGGAAGGCAGAGTATGGCACACACAGGCAGGGTAGGGCAGGCACAGCATGGTACACACAGGCAGGGTAGGGCAGGCAGAGTATGGCACACACAGGCAGGGTAGGGAAGGCAGAGTATGGCACACACAGGCAGGGTAAGAAAGGCAGAGTATGGCAGGTTTTTGCTGTACTACAACCATTAATATGGGTATGTTCATGTGATAACACGGGTGTGGTTTCGAGTGGGTGCAGTTTCAAAAAGGGGAGTGGTCAAAACTGACTTCCATTATCGGCCCTCCACCACGTAGGTCGGAAAAATTCTGGCCCTCGGTACCACAGAAGTTGGACAGCACTGCCCTAAATAATATACTATTAAGCTCCCCCCCCCAAATTGCAAGAATCGTTACAAGGACCTTGGGGTAATGATGGCCTGGAGGGGCCTGTGAACAAAAGGAATAGCATGTCGGCATGTCGCCTTTTTGTCAAGGATACTGAAACATTCCTGTTGCACATATGAAAATCAGTTCAGAGTGCGAGGGGAGGATAAGATGGAAGTAATTGCTTTTATTGCGGGAAGCTGTAAGACAATAGGAACATTCTCTTATTCCTGCACATGGTGCATCAGGTAAAAGTTCCTAAACTACTTAACATATATACTTTTATACATGTACTTCAGTATACAGGTAACAGACAATTAAAAATATAATACTCTACCAACAATACTGTTCTGGCAATATATCTTATAAAACAGTATAACTTATATCTTGCTCCATAAAGGATCTGTAGCCAGCATTAACTGCGCAACATTACTGTGCAACATGTGCACTAGGGTTGACACCTCTGCTGGCATCTGTCGCCGGGCAGGGGGGGGGAAGAGGTGCGGCTGTGATGTCATGGGGTGGAGAAGAGGTGGGACTGCAATGTCACTGGGCGGAGCTATGACACAGCGATCACCAGTTGCCCGATTGTTGGCGTCAATTTCAGCGAGTCCTGCCTGAAAACTGGGCTGTCTGGGTCAAAACTGAACAGTTGGCAACCCTAATGTGCACTGATTCTGCAGGTATAATGGTCTAGCTGCTGTAAATCACTGCAGGCTGTCTGTGCTGGATACAGTGTAAAACTGGTTTGCAGTGGCATGTAAACACTTTTCAGTAAGTTTATAAAACATTAAAGGGCACCTATCACCCCTATATTGTTTCCCCCACCAGAGGTGAGGGTTAATAGCCTGCACTCTAGATAGGGGAAACAATAGATTTTTTTTTTTTTTTTAAAAACTGCCCCTGTCAGTGCTGGGCTACCTGCACCAGGAGGGTAGCTCATTATACACATATGTGCCAACCAACATGGCTGCCCACACAGGGAAGGAGCTCCACAGTAGTGTTGGTTGGGGAGTTCTTTTTTTAAAAAAAAACTATTGTTTTCCTGTGCTTTAAGATAAGGATTTCTACCTGTAAGACAACAGGAATGTAGGGAGGTGGTGCTGGGTCCCCTCCCATAGCTGTCTCCTGTAGGGGAGCAAGCATTGAGCCTGCATCTGTCTGTTGTCAGCAGCTTCCTAGCAAGCACCTGACCAGAGATCTCAGAGCTGCAGGAAGTTGCAAAGCAGCCTGGGAGCCAGAAAAAAGGGGCTTGTAGTTGCACTGTATGTCTGTAGGTGCTGGACTCACCTGAAGATTCAGTGTAACATATCCAAAGAGATTTTGAAATGAGTATTTTAAGTGACATTGCACTAAAAGAGTGCTTTTATTGGACTGAGTTAACGGACTTTACACTATTAGTTAGTGAACAACCCCTTAGGTATTCATAACTTAGACAGAAATATCATATAAAGATATGTTGTGTAGAACATAGATGGGCTTGTTTATTAGAGCAGGGCAAGGTGCTCTTTTCACCCTTACCCTGTGCTTAGCTCTCCAAAATTAAGACCTAAGGGTTGATTCACTAAAGTGCGTTAAAACGTGTGCTATTTATAGCATGCGTTAAAAATTTTATCGCGTCTAATTTTTCACGTCTTAACACATGATTCACTAAAAGCATACTTGCGTTAATTTAGACGCGATGCTGCTTGCATTATTTAAGTCGAAAAGACTATTTTCGTGCGGTATTTGATGGAACGTGCGCTAATCAACGCATCTCACACAAATAGTCGCTGCGTGCAAAAACACATATTAGCCATACACGGCATTACTTTCGTAAAACTACTTTTCTGAAAATGACCATTTCCCTGCAAACTGGAGGCTGCATCACTCTAGGGCCAACACAGACTTGAATAAATCCCACTGCAAAGTCCATATTGTGTTGCCAAAAGCTCATTAACTGTACTTTTCTATAATTACCGCCTGCCACAAGTAGGTGTTAATTTTCGCACAGACAAATGCAATATTTAGCGCGTCTAAGTGTTTGTAAATCATGCGTTAGTATTATTTCGGCATGCAAATTAGTTAAAAAAAAATGAACGCATGTGGTAGCGCGAAATTTAAAACATGCGATATGCAACTTAACGCATGCGTAAATACTTTAGCGAATCGCGCATTTTTTTCGCGTCAATTTTATCCCTGGCTTGGGTGAAAACTGCACTGGCCCTTGGTAATTTTCAGCAGGCATCAGTCCTGCACCACTTTAGATTTTGCAGGTTTCCAGTTAATGGATTCCATACTTGTACCTAACTTTTCCTTGGCCATTAAAGTAAAAGAAATGTAGTAACCTGCCTATAGTATTGGACACCATTAAAACTAGCAACTGCTTAAAGTAGAAGGAAAGTCATTTTGGCATTTTACTGGTAATAAATTTGCTATATTAGTGCCACCTAGAATACTATATTTATTCTGCAGAAAGCATTACCATACATGATTAAAAAGCCCAAGAAGCTTTCACTCTTTGTTTAAGATTGCAGCTGCCATTTTGAATTGGTCTTCATAGCTTCATGCTTGCAGTCTAGCCCTTATAGCTCACATTACACATTTCTAAAGGTGGGGGGAGTGAGTTTTACAAATTCTTATGGGAGGGGGGAACAGGAGAGGGGAGAGAGAAGAGACCTGAACTGCGCAGACTCTTACCCTGGGAATGAAGGATTTTTCTGAGAGAGCAAGTCCAAGATACCCTAACAACATGTTTACAAAAAAGGAGAGAAGAAATCCTGTGTTTCTTTTGATAGAGGACTCAGTGTAGCATTACTGTAAGTGCATATGGCTGTATTTACATAGACCTTTCTGATAAAGCTTACTTAGTTTTTACCTTTCCTTCTCCTTTAAATATTATGCATGTTACTGTAATGAAAAGCATAGGCAGATCAGGTAGAACCTGTTTTGCTACATGTATTTTTTGTCTTTTGTTCTGATGTTTTTGGAAAATTTGTATTTCTTTACGCTTGTGTTTTAATTAGAGAGAAGGTGCAGCTGTCCTTTTGGGACAATTCTGTCTAACATATGTTCCTGTGGGTTTTGTTTTAATAATGTATGGGTTTTGGCTCAAACTGCACACCTCTTTCCACATTCTGCAGCTTTTTTAAGTTATAGTTGAGAGGTGTGAATTGTCATTTGTGTTAAATTGACAAAAGGATGTTTTACAGTCCAATGTTTTTTTTTGCATGATTCAAAATATTTTTTGCAAAGCAATCATAAGAGGTGACTTATGTGTGGCAAGGTGCACAGTGCAAATAAACAGGCACAACATGGCGGATTTTGTGACCATGATACCAATTCCTTTTTCAATTTTAAACCCCTTAGCGCCACTGCACATGATCATTTTATGCCACTTAATGTGCCAGCACGAGTTCCTCTCCAGTTATTAGTTAGCCTTTTGGGCTTTTTTTCAAACTATGTGCATTTCGGTTTCTCTATTCTGTTAACTGCTATGACAGCAAAGATTGATTTCACAACCACCAGAGAACTATTTTGCCAGCAGGGGTGAGAGGTTATATTCTTAGGGAATCCAATATTGTTAGGTATTACTACAACTTTGGTTTGTGAATGGAAGTCAGTTTAATGAAAAAAAAACTATGAAAAGAGCGTTTAAAGGAAAACTATACCCCCAAACAATGTAGGTCTCTATAAAAATTTATTGCAGAAACCAGCTCATATGTAAAACCCTGCTTCAGCTAAATAAACCATTTTCATAAAAATATACTTTTTTAGTAGTATGTGCCATTGGGTACTCCTAAATAGAAAATTGCCATTTTAAAAATTGAGGGCGGCCTCCTGGGATCATAGGATTCACAGTGCACACGTACATGCTAGGTTGTATCAGCCAATTAATGAACAGAGTTCTGTCTTTTGCTCCCACACTATTTCCTGTTACAGTTGAGCTTACAAGCATATAGATTGTAAGCTCTACGGGGCAGGGACCTCCTTCATCTTGTGTTTCTGACTCTTATTGCAACTGTACCTTGTATTTATTTGTATTTATTGGTGTACTTTGTATTTATCCATTATCTTTAACCCCCTGTTTGTATTAATGTATTCTACTGTACAGCGTTGCGTACATAGGTAGCGCTTTATAAATAAAGATATACATACATACATACATACAGTTGGAGCTGCATCACTTCCTGTCAGGTGATCTCTGAGGGAGCACACAGCTCATCACTAAATGGTGGATCAAGGGAAAGGATGTAAAAGGGCAAAACTTACTGATATATATATATTCCCTTTTGGCAAGATTATTTAATAGGGCACTTAACATGATATAAACTATCTGTTGGTTAAGTATTCATTCTAGGGGTATAGTTTTCCTGTAATATACAATTGAGGAAGCAGTGGAAAATCATGAAAGTTCACATTTACTATTTTAGATCCTTCAATGGGAGTTTTGATACAAGATGTTTGAGTGGATTTCAATCAACAAAAGATACAAAAGGCAAGAATATTTCAATTTTGTGACAAGAACAATAACCACTTGGCAGCCAGTGCCCTCTATTCCATTGCTATAGGAAAGTGTACTATAAATATGTTTTATGAAGATCTAAACAACACTTAATAAAAAGATGGGAAGATATTTCTGTCCATAGCCTGTCACAGAACAAATCAGAGATGTATTTTAAAAGAATCTTTTAGTAGGCATCAACTTGACTAGCCATAAACCTGTGTTCTTTAATGGCTAAAGGTCACCGCAGAATACATGGAGTGAAATAGTAGAGCAGTTTGGTCAGTATCAGCCTAACTATACAACAGTGACTATATTTATGAGCTGCTCAGAAATCTGCTGTGACAAACTGTCCTGCTATCATGTGGATACAAGTGTCCCTATCTGAACCCTGCCTGATGGTTTAACAAGTAAAGGAGACCTTTTTTTTCACAGTCTACAGCTTCATACCAAAACATATCTGCTTTAAATTAACACCCTGCTTTAAATTAAGAGCAAATGCTAAACCCCCTGAACCCCTGTGGGATGCCAAGTTTTTAGGCACCCAACCCCGCCACCCAGTGATGACAATGGCAGTGTTAAGGGCATACCGCACAAAACCCTACCACTTTACTCAACCTTGTACCTCTATTCCCCTTGGAATCCCTTCCCCCAAGACACAATAATGACATGCACATTTTTGTGAAAAGACCACAGCTTTTAATTACTGATCAAGATACAGAAACCTGATATTAACATATTAACTTAAACACCAAAGATAACAACTAAGAACCTGAGTTAAAAAAAAAAACCCTTTCCAAGGGGTGCTTGCTTGGCAAAAATCAACAACTAGGCTATCTGACATGCCAGCCACCCAACCCTTAGGGGTAATGTAGTCAAGTGAAACCAAGCAACTAATTGTCACCACTCTTGAGGGACCCATGTCCATCAATATCCTGCATCACTACTCGTTGAATATTTAGTCAAAATAATCCATGATCATAGCTCCCTAATGGGAAAAACAAAAAAAGAAGCAGGCAGGCACTCCGGAATTTTCAGGCAATTGTAGAGAAAAACAGCCAAGAAAGGGATTTAAAGTAAAAAAGTATAAATTTTATTTAATCCATATGTAAAAACAAGTAAAGCCTTACGCGTTTCGTACCGATGGGTACTTAATCATAGGCTAAATTCAATATGCACAAAACACACTATTTAAAGGCAAGTTAGCCAATAGGGAAGTTTCTATAATTGGCCAATCACAGACACTGGGGTCATATGACTAGGGAGGGTGGATAAAAAAGTCAATGGTTTACATAAGGATATATTGAAAACAGTGTAAAATACATGTAAAATAGAAAATCTGTATAATACATAGGCTAAATATTCATTAGACATAGCAAGCTACATCATAATCAAAGTTTAAACCATGTGGTTGTCTAGTTTTTAAGAAGAATATCCATTTTGTTTTCTTCCATTTTAGTGAGAAAAGAAACAAAATGCATATTCTTCTTAAAAACTAGGCAACCACATGGTTTAAACTTTGATTATGACGTAACTTGCTATGTCTAATGAATATTTAGCCTATGTATTATACAGATTTTCTATTTTACATGTATTTTACACTGTTTTCAATATATACTTATGTAAACCATTGACTTTTTTATCCACCCTCCCTAGTCATATGACCCCAGTGTCTGTGATTGGCCAATTACAGAAACTTCCCTATTGGCTAACTTGTCTTTAAATAGTGTGTTTTGTGCATATTGAATTTAGCCTATGATTAAGTACCCATCGGTACAAAACGCTTAAGGCTTTCCTTGTTTTTACATATGAATTAAATAAAATTTATACTTTTTTACTTTAAATCCCTTTCTTGGCTGTTTTTCTCTACAATTGCCTGAAAATTCCGGAGTGCCTGCCTGCTTCTTTTTTTGTTTTTCCCATGATGGCTCTCTAAGCTGAAAGGTCTGGGGCATGAGCAATCGGACCCACCTATACTTTGGGTAAGATTTATTTCTACACATAAACAACAGTGATCACCCCTAAATTTGTGTTTGCATAGCTCCCTAAGGCAAACATTAATTTGCCTGCTGTGACAAAACTGAAGCCCGAGCACCCATATATATCATCCAGATCAACTCCATAGGTGGATTGGTGGGATGCTGCCTGAATCAGGTAAGAATGGTGCTTGTGCTTCTCTTCCTCCTGCACTAGTTCCTAATCTATGATGCCTCATTCCACACCCTTCCTAGTCCTGTTACTACTCTCCTCTCTTGCCAGCTACTTTAGAAAAAACACATCAGCCCTGAGTATGATTTGTTAATTGTCACACCTACATCTTAGTTTGGTGTCTCTTGGAAAGACTATGGGGGGACTCGAATCCTGGAACACCAGAAGAAAATGGAGGCACAGCGCTCAGCAAACAGTTCCTCATGTGACTAGAATCATTGGGGGTGCCAAACAACTTGCCAGCTTAGGAATTTTATCTCCTTTAAGACAGTTTACAACCTCACATCACAGTCTCTGTCTGTAGACAACAATATGTGCTCAAGCTTTTCAGCTTCAGTAGGGCTTTCAAATGACTATGACTGTCAACTCTTGGGTCAGACAAGCTTTTTACACAAAGGTAAATTATATCCTTTGCTTGTAACATTTATAGGAAAATAAAACTGCATTATGGGAACCTTCTTTTTATTTGGAGACTTCTTAATAAGTGGTCTTTATAAGTGTAGCACTGCATGATATTGCCGCCTGAAGAAATAAAGCTCACTTAAGTAAAAATGATGAACAATAAGTGTAAAGTGCTGTGTAATATGTTGGAGCTAGAGAAATAAAGGATATTTACTTTATTGTAGTTATTGCCATTTTTTAGACTGCACTTGCTTTTATTGTATAAAGGCCAGGGGGAATGCAAGTAAATGTTTTAAAAACAAGCAGACTTTATTTTATAGGTAAATAGAAAAGGTTTCCTAATTGTGTATAACTGAATATAGTTAAAAATAAACCAACAACAGGCACAGCTGGGCTAGATGCTTATTAAAGCTTTTATAAATCTGTTGCAGGTTTTCAAGCTTAACAATAGTCATTTCCAGCAGATTTGGTCAGACAGCGAGACAGATTTTATTTGCTACCGTTGTCTCTGACTATTTTGCAACTGGGAAGAATGGAGAGGATTTTAGCAAATCATGAGAGAGAATCTTATAAATAAGGAGAGTTAAGCTAATGGGGTTTAAAAGTAGATGTCTGATTGAAAGCTGGTCTACTTCACTGTCATGCCCTCTGGCTACAGTACAGCTAACAATCTCTCTAGAAAGATGACAAGCATTTTAGATCATATTCCGATTTTTGCTAACATATAAGAAGTTGCATTAAAATGCAAAGTTCTCGAAGCCCTATTTTCTTGACAGGCCACTCAGAAAATAATTGGTGGAATTTACCATGCATTTTTTACTCCCAATAGAGAGAGTTTTATAAATCTGAAACTCTTTTTTAAAAGTCTACCTCTAGGCTACCCCACAGGCCCACACCTTGTCAGTGCTCAAGATAACTATGAACAACATGTCTGATGAAGAATCAGTGCATATAGTTAGAGAATAGATTTGTGTTAATTAGGCATGCATACAGAAATAGAATAGAGTCAATGCCCAACAGACCTTACAACTGATTTTTTAGTGAAACTGATAGCTTGTGGTAAAACTTGTTGTAATAGTTGAGGTGCTGCAGATGATGTCTGCCCATATTTATATGTCTATCAATGTACAGCCAGATAAACATACAAACTAAACTTTTGTGCTAATCTAATGTAAAAAAGGCAAATGTAATACTTTGCAGACCCACCCAGTGAGTTGATGGCACAGCCAAGAAATGGTCAACATTCAAGATACAGGTATGGGATCCATTATGCGGAAATGCATTATCCACAGTCCATTTTAAAAAATAATAAAAAATGTTAAGACATTTTCTCTTTTTCTCTGTAATTATAAAAGTACCTCATACATCAGGGGTCCCCAACCTTTCTTACTCGGGAGCCACAGTCAAATGTAAAAAGACTTGGGGAGCAACACAAGCACCATAAAAGTTCATGGAGCCAAATAAGGGCTGTGATTGGCTATTAGGCAGCCTCTATGCACACTATCAGCTTACAGGGGCTTTATTTGGTAGGAAATCTTGTTTTTACTCAACCAAAACTTGCCCCCAAGTCAGGAATTCAAAAATAACTCCCTGGTTTGGGGTCACTGAGAGCAACATCCAAGGGGTTGGGGAGCAACATGTTGCCCCTGAGCCACTGGTTGGGGATCACTGTCATACATGATCCCAACTAAGATAACTTATCCTTATTAGATGCAAAATAATTATATTGGGTTTTACTTAATGTTTAAATGATTATTTAGTAGACTTAAGGAACGGAGATACAAATTATGGAAATATTACAATAACACAATAACAGGTCCCATACCTGCATATTCAATTCTTTACAAAGGCACTGAAGGGAGAGCTCTAAGCTCTGTCTCAAACAACATTTAGCTCAGCAAGGGGTCATCTTCAATAATCAGCTCTGCATATTGTTGTGTACACAAATTATGTTTTGTCATCCTTGTAATGATGATACATACACATTTGGACTGCAGATCATGAAATGTATCATAAAGAAGGAACTTAATAAACAATGTATTTTACGGCCAATTTACTCATTATATTTTCTGTCCCATCAATCCTTTTCAAAATCCTCATCAAACAGTTAATTGATCCACTCTAAAAGAGGAATATCAATGAGCACTGTGGTACTATCTGAGATCACTTTTCAGTATTATAAAACCTAAAGATTGAGATTGATTATATTGAAAAGAACCTAAAGATTTAGTTCATCAGTGGCTTAGACGCACATTATAGAGCACTAAGGGGGTGTAAAATTGCACCGGTTGGAAGTGCTGAGCGAATCTGTCCCATTTGGCTTTGCTGAAAAAACTGCAAAAATATTGCAAAAAAAAATTGTCACATGCGTCATTCTTTTGACGGGTGCAACAATTCTTTGACACATGAGTCAAACTAAAATGACGTACAACTTTTTTTGATGAGCGCCCTCTTTTTTTTACATGCGCGAGAATTTATTTTTTTTTGACACGAGCGACAATTCTTGATGCGGGCAACAATTTTTTGACGTTTCGTGGAAATATCCTCAATGGCGAAACACTGAAATTCATCACGAATCCATGCCTGACAAATTTTTTCGCCCATCACTACCCATTAGAGCTTAGTAGCAGAGCACTAAGACTACACTTTGTACCTTACACATTTAAAAATGTGTAGTAGTGAGCACAACTTTTCTTTTTTATTTTTATGGCAGTAGTGGCCAGCTTCATGTTGTTGCTCCCATCATTCCAACTGACCTTTGTGGTCAACCAAAAGGCCAACCAAAGGCCAACATAATGTATCAGATGAAGGTGAGTGTAGGACTGGCCAGTCTAGGGATGACTTTGAAGTAGTTAGCCGGCTTGAATATATATGTGCATTGTAGTATCTTTTTGAACAAAATAACCCAGGTTTCAAGCATTTCCAATAAAAGATCCTAAACTTGTGTATCATAAATATTAAATATATACGTACATATATTTTTATTTAAATAGAGCTACTTATTAATGGTGCCCTGTACACAGAACAATTAATTTATAGAACAGGGAAAGTTACCATAATAAATATACATAAATACAAAGTACTGTACAATTACATTATAGATTAGGGGGCCTATTTATCATGCTGTGCAAAAAAATGGGGACCAAATACCCCACAAATCATATCATAGCATAGAAAACAGCATGCTTATCAAGCTTTTTATTGATTTTCAATGATCCTTTGTGCCATCAGGCATTAAAGGTAAGCAGCCACTTGAAGTTGCTGTATTAAAATATGGCGTTCATCCATTCTGGGTGTTTTTTTTCATATTTTTTGTCACATTTTTTTACAAAGCGACTTTCACCAGAACTGCTTAAATTTGTTTCCACTGAATTTAATGGGTAACTGGAGGTCTGTGGTGGTGTAAAATAATGGTGTGAAATCCAGCTATCAGGCATCATATAAAACACACACCTTGATAAGTTCACCATTTATTTTAAACAGCCTTTTACACAGTTTTTCTGACTTTACACAGCATGATAAATATGTCCCTAAGTTTAGTGCTAGTCAATCCACTGGCCTCTGCTCATTTGTATGTCTGCACTGTAGACAAAAAGTGTATTTCAGAAAGAAAATGCATACTCACAAGTTTCCATGCCAAAATCCACTCTGTATGTACAGTAGATGCAGTGTTATTTCTTCAGCTCATGAGACATATGGTGCTATCTTTACTGGTGACATGCAGTTCTTATTGAAATAACAGGCAGGAGGAACTAAGTTTATTTGCTACTTTGTCAGGTGAAACAAGTCACCTGGCAGGGTCGCCAATAGAGCGAATCTTTCCCTGATATGGCTACCTTGAGATGGGCGATACTGAATTGATGTGATCGTTTAACCTTTGGCCTAAAGGATTGGATAACATTGACGGGATGCAGACCATCATGGTGAGGATTATATCAATGAGCCGAAGTATTTCTCACCCCAACAGGATTTTTAAACCTGAGGGCTCCATACATGGCCCGATAAGCTGCCAACGCAGTCCATCTGTAGCTTTTATCAGCCTGTGTATGGCCACTGTTAGCCTTAGCCCTGTTTAGAATTATCTCCTCTCTGCCCATGCTAAACAAAATGTCTTCAAGTACAGTACATCTTCCCCATATGCCACTTCTCTGTCCCCTGCCACCACCATATTAATTACTGATTAATAAATGAACACTAAACAGTGCTAACCAAATAAAGCATTATAATGAACAATAAAATAACATAAAACAGTAAATACAACATAAAAACTGAGCAAAGTAAATTCATGTTATAAACATTCATAGATTTGACAGTCTCCTCCTGCATCAATAGATAAAACATAACAGAGAGATGAAGGAGTGGAGAGAATATATAATACAAATTATGTTTATTGGTTCAGAAGGCAAATCTAACAGAAGGTTATGTGCACAAAGAGCAGGATTTACAGAGAGCTGGCTGCTTCTTATACTACTTTACTCAGAGTTTGGCTGTATTGACTTTTTACAGATCATTTAAAGCCTTTGGGGATGTTCTGTTAAAAATAAGAATAGGAAATCCAGAAAGTAACAAGCTAAAGATGCTTTAGAAGCACACAGCAAAAACACAGCTATTAGCAGATGCATATTCCCAAGCTAAAAGCTTTTCTAATGCTGGAGCAGAACAGTCTATGCTGAACCAAATGTCACAGATATTATATTGCAATTGAAGTTAAATGCCAAAGTAATATGATAATTTTTATTGTATTTGTTCCATACGGTTCTAGAATATTCTACTGAATTGAAAATGCAATATAATTAATCAGGCAGCAAAACTGTGCCTTATTTATCCAATATGAGTAAATACAATGCATGTTTTGATGCATTCTATGTAAGAAGGAACTGACTTCCCTGTGTCTAGTGATTTCACCCATTGACATGCATTTTTCAATACACACATATAATATATGGGTGTAAAACTAAAATGTTATTTTTCTTTTCTAAGCCACTGAGAAGGTTTTCACTGGTATAAGGGAATATAAACACTTTCTATGGGAAGGAAGCCTTTTGAATTTTTAATCTAACAGATATTTGTTCCAAATGGATTGGAGTTACACCCTTATATGTAATAAAAGGCACTAAGTTTGCCCATATGCAGTAGCCCATGGTAACCAATAAGGTGTGTTTTAAAGGTGACTAGTAAAAGCAACCTGCTGATTGGTAGCACTTTATTACAAAACCCTTATAGCGTTAATCTAAGAATAACAACAGCATAGCTTATGGGCTGTTGACCTTGCCCTGACAGCTTTAACTTTCAGTCCCTCTCTAAACCCCTTATCTTTTTCTGCCCATTTATGAGGGCATTTAAAGTTTGCCATCCCTAGGTTCAGGGAATGTTGCAATTTATGTACTGTGAAATGGCCTTAATTATAGTGGAAATTATTTTCATTGCTTAGTTAAATGATCATTCAGGACAACTGGCTTAAAGACTCCACACATTGAGGCAGATTTATAAAAAAATTTCTGAGCTTTTTTAAAATTGAAAAAAAAACACAAACTTGAAAATCTTGAATATGTGCTTATTTAGTAAAAACCTCAATCACATAAAAATGTGAACAAACAACTCACCAAATACTGAATTCACCTAACACCTTGAATTGAAAAATAGCATGAATTTTGATAATACAACTCCAATTGACTTCTTCATGAGCTTACCAGCTTTTAGGGAACTACGTTTTTGGGAACTTAAATTGAAAAACTCTACTTCAGATTTATGATTTTTGTAGCAAAAACTTTGTGGCAAAAAAGTTGAATTCTAGTATTAGTAAATCTGCCCTTAGAGTTTAGAACTTAATACAAAAAAACTCACTCATGTTCTAATTATTCCTATGGGATTTGTCAAAGTGTATTTATTAAATGGTAAAAGTCTCATAGTAGTAAATTGAATGTGGGTGAGTTTATGTATTAAAAGAGAAGGAAAGGTAAAAACTAAGTAAGCTTTATCAGAATGTAAGCCATAAACACTTACAGTAATGCTCTATCAAAAGAAACACATGGTTTCTTGTCTCCTATTTTGTAAACATGATGTTCCAGTGTCTGACTTCCTCTCTCAGAAACATCCTTAATAGAGTCTGCGCAGTTCTCTCCTCTCTCCCATCTCTTGCTCCCCCTCCCACGAGAATGCTAAGAACTCCCTCTCCCCTCCCCTAGGAATGTGTGATCTCAGCTATATCGGCTAGACTGTAGGCAGGAAGCTACTTAAAATGGCAGCTGCTATCTTAAGCAAACAGATAAAGCTTCTAAAGCTGTTTACTCAGGTATAGTAATGCTTTCGGCAGAATAAATATATTGTTTTAGGTGGCACTGATATGGCAAATCTATTGGCAGTAAAATGTCAAAATGACTTTCCTTCTCCTTTCAGCTCTAATCTCCCATTTTGATAAATCTGCCTCTTTGAAGCAGATTTACTAAAAATAATTTCAGTTTTTTTGTATTTTAAAATTCGAATAAACTCGTTTCCACGAATGTATCATTTACTAAAAAATCTCGCAGAAAAGCCACAAAATATTCAACATTTTTTGACTTGCCTCAACACTGCAACTTTTTTGAATTGTTGAACAAAAAACAGTGTCAAAAATCCAAAACCTCTAAAGTTGTCAAGCAAAAGAAGGATCCTCCAGGGAAGGGACATCTACCATTGACTTGACAAGTTTTCACTGCCAAATTGTCGGATTCTGATTTTTAGCGGTTTTGATGCATAGTAAATCTCGGAAAAGTTGCACCTTCTTATTTTTTCTGCCACTGTGAATCAGAAAAAAAAATGACGTTTTGTAAATGGCCTCCTTAGAGTAACATTCACCAGTTTGGTGGAATATGGGCAAATCAGCATGGCCACTTTAAGCTGAATCTGACTTGATTGTATCGAATTGCTCCAAAAGTAATCATTGCTACTGTATATGACAAGGAAAGGTATTGATTTCAAACTTCTATTATTCTACTCCATACAGTTATTTTTTATCTGTGTTTAAAAGCCTATAATATGTTCACTGACAAAAGGCTTTTCAAACACCCAAATCTCATTAATGTGTGATAAATATATTTATTTTCTCTGAATTGAAAAAGCAAGAGAAATTATATTTTTTGTTTCTCAGATTTAGCCAGCAAACTGCCTTGAAAATTGTTCTGTTTTATAATGAAACCCTGCAGGAAAAAAATATAGAAAATACTTATATGTGTTTTTACCATTCTTTCTCGCTTTTTTTTTTTTTTTTTTTTTAAATAGAACAAGACCTTAATGAGGCAAGAAATTCTTTTAGTGTGTGAAATAGTCAAGCCGTCTCAAACCGAGCAGCAGTGTAGAGGAGTATTGGAAATGGAGTCTATCAACAAAACCATTTTCCCTGTTTCTGTTGGTGTAGAAAATTAAGTTTATTTACAATGTAATGAAATGCCATGACAGACTGACAAGTGAAGGATGCATCCCAGTGTGACAGCAGGCAGACATTTCAAAAGGACATTACGTTTACCTCTAGGCAAAATACCTGCTCTTTTCAGCTGTAAAGGAAGTTTTATATTTAGCAGTCCCTTATTCCCTGCCCCTTCCAATAAATCATCGCAAGGGTTTCCAAACATCCTCTAACAGAAAAGCTCCATCCATTGGTTGTTTTTACGGTAGTTAAGAAAGTGTGTGACCAAAAGATTAACATCTGTTAAAGGAATATAAGTCCCAAAATGTGTTATTTATTAGGGTCAGGGCCATATTTATATATAGGCACTTGAGAGCCTGTTCCTAGGGCAGCAGCTTTAGTTGGCAGACCTTGTGTGCCTATATATTAAGTGAAAATTTTGTAAGGAAAGAAAATTTCCCCATGTCGTCACCAGAGACTTGCTGGCGACAGAGCTGGGGGAGGTGTGACATCACACACAACCTGATGTGACATCACGTGCATGCTTGGTTTGCAAGTCTGATGGGGGCACAGTGCCTAGGGTGGCACAGAACCTAAATACAGCACTGATTGTGTTTTCAACAACATCTGAAAGGTGTTTTTGCTGGGAAGCAAACAGTTGCAGGTAAAACTCAATAAAAAAAAACAACTCAATATATATTTTGTAAAATGTAAATGAAGCAGTATAATTCTTAATGAATCAGATGTAAATATAGGATTGGCCTGACTGGGGATGACTTTGATGTAGTTGGCCAGCTTGAAATATATTGCAATATATACTGTAGAAAAACAATCCCTGTTTTATTTAAAGGGGAGGGCATATCTTGGTAGCTTAATGCACAGAATGTCTTAATGTCCTATATATATTGATAACGGGTGAGTGCAACTTCCTTTTATAGTTCAATGATCACCAACCAGTGGCTCAGGAGCAACATGTTGCTCACCAACCCCTTGGATGTTGCTCTCAGTTCCCCCCAAATCAGGTCATTATTTTTGAATTCCTGACTTGGGGGCAAGTTTTGGTTGAATAAAAACAAGATTTACTACCAAATAAAGCCTCCTGTAAGCTGACAGTGTACATAGAGGCTGCCTAATAGCCAATCTTAGCCCTTATTTGGCACCTCCATGAAGTCTTTTTACATTTGACTGTGGCTCACGAGTAAGAAAGGTTGGGGATCCCTGCTATAGTTTGAGTATGATTTCTGACTCCGACTTTTGCTAATATAATTAGGAATAAAACAAGGGAATAAAATAGGATAAACAAACAATGCTTTTTCATGTTTTTTAATGGCTTTTTATAGCAATCCTAATATGCTATTGTTTCTTTACTTCTACCAGCTCCTGCCATTTTGTACTTGATGTTTTTTTTATGGCAAGCTGCAAATGTCTTAGCCATATATCTTTACTTTTTTTTTATAACCAAAGACTTACTTTTTGTCTTGTATGAAATCTCAAGACATTAACATTTTAATGAATTTTTTCAAGCTTACTGAATTGAGCTTTTTAATCAATGGCGCCAATGGGCTTTGTGATAGGAAATTGCAAGAGGGCAATTAGAATGACTTCTACAAAAACCAAATCCTCTGTTATTAATTAGAGTAATGATTTACTGCCAGTCATGTTTACCAGCAACACAGTCCAGATTTACCTGATAAGGCTTTAACGCACATTAACTCTCTGCTGTAATGTAGTATTGACAATTGAATCTATGGAGCGGAACATAACAGATCTGATTTGTTTGCTGCAAAAACAAAATTATTCAGTCAATGGAAAGAAAATGGACACAGGGAGAATGGCACATAGTATTTTCAGCCTCATTGTGCATGAGAAATATTTAGAGCTCATTAAATCTGATATAAATACAGGCGACATGTCCAGTCAGACATAGATAAGCGTTTTGCAATTAATTAGGAAAGTTTTGAAAATGCACTCATTAAAGTCACCATAGCTGAAAGATGATATTGAGATTTCCTGGAATAAAGAATGCTATGCAAATCAAACTGTAACATTTTCTTTTTAATGTTCAGCAGTTCAAAGATTTTTTTGAAATCAGACCTGCAAATTACATTTATAATGCCATGCATTCTATCCTTGATTTGCATTGTATCCAATCAAGAAAGGGATTCAACATAGGTCAAAGTACATAGTTGTTTAGAAATATGTGATCTGTTTACTCCCCTCTGTAACCTCTAAAGTAATACTGAGCATTACTGCTGGGAAATGAAGGAAAACATCTGTGGGCTGAAGGCTGGCAATAAGAAGAGTATATTACAGAGCAATTCAGTAATTGCCAACAGTTTCCCACTAGGCAGGGTAGCAAAGATTAAGATAAAGGTCAAGGAATGCTCAGTACTTAACAGTACAACATGGAATTGTCACTTGCCACAATGACAAAAGTGTTTAAAAATAAAGGAATAACGGCTTATATTACTGGGAGGGATGCTCCCATTTGTAAAATTCCCTTGCATGTTTCATAGTATGTTAAAAAAGTGGAGCTTCTACATATGTGTTAATGTCAAGAACACAATTAAGAGACAACCAAATCCAATTGCTGAAAGTAAAGGTACAGCAAATGTGACGAAAAGACGTAATAATTCATTGTACTTGATGTCAGACCAATATAGAAACTGAGGTTCCAAAGGAACACGCAAAGTATAATACAGACTTGTACAAAGATTACATACTGGCTCGTAGGGATATAAATAGAAGAGAGACTATAAATTGAAGGAGGACAGAGAGAAAAGGACAGGACCAACAGATCAGCTCAGGTCTTGGCATGGACACATTTAATGATACATACAAAATGTTATATTTTTAGGATTCAAGCATAGATTGAACTACTTACAGTGCAACTAAAACATTGCTGTGGAATTGGATGATCTTGTTCTGTTACTGAGCATTCGTGATATCTTTCTTTGTTGTTATTTGCAATGCAGTCAATGTTTTTGAAATGTGAAACTTTCCCTGAAAGGCACTTTATATTAAAAAAAGTAGGACAAAAAGGGAATAAACCAAACCCTAACTCAAATGTTTTGTATAAGGTATCGCACAGAGAGAAGATCTCCATATTGCACAAAACTAAGTTATCTGGAAATCATCAAGTCAATTCTAGGACATTAATTTGCTTTAATTGACATTTTTATTTACAATCATCTAGCAGAAATCTAGCACTAATATGGACACAAGCTTTTGGGCACCCAGCTATGCTTATTTATTTCTTGGTCATTATGCAGATATATTATTTTGTCCAGGAGCAAACTGACCCTTTCTGGAAATATTTGATGATAAACCAAAAATACCATTCTGTTAAGCCAAACTATCACAAAATCGTATAGCACCTTTTAAAATTCCACCAAAAAACAATTTATTAAAGCCAAGTATTGATGGTGACATGGTTCAGTAAGGCATGCTTAACTTGTAATCATATTATGAATTGTGCCAGCAAATTATTGGCAACAATAAAGGGTCATATCTGTGAGTAAGTGCGCTTGCGCACAAAACACATTAGGCGTGATGCTTTTAATGGACTAATTAAGCCGTTGCTGTCCGGAGTTTTTGAAGTCTTTTCCTTTGATTTGCTTAGTATGTATTTATTAACTTGTACAGGTGGCATTGAATTTGCTAGGCAGATCACTTAAAATTATATTTGTGAACCAAAACAGACAGAAAAGGTATGTCTCCTGATTCCAACATCCTTCCAGAGATAACTGCCTCTACTGACAACCCCTAGTTCTGGCCCAGATAACAGATTTCCCAGTCTCTCTTATCAATACTGTAGAGAATAACAATGTGTGCCTGACTACTAACTGATGGATTACAATCTTGTATCCACAGAGCGTCTGTAGAGGATAATGTCAGGAAATTGTTACAAACAAATAACAATCCAACTCTCTGTAATCTACAGATTTTACCCAGGCTTGGGAAAGGGCTTATGCCTGAAACATTGCCTGATTTGTTGGCACAACAAGATTCGGGGTGCTGCAGTGCATCTATATTTCAGTAACATGTGATCCTGGGCAGTGGGACCAGCAGCTTGCACCTGACACTACAAGTTGTAGGTATAGGTGAGCATAAGCAAAATTGTCTGCAGATTTCTCCAAAGCTTCCTAAGATTTCTTTGTTTATTTTTTCAAATGATGTTATAAATAGCTATGCTCCCAAGTGTAGATACAAATAGGGCACCAAGAGAATCCAAGAAGTTCATAGAGGGAGCATTATAAAATGGAGGTAGGGAGTGCACTGACTCAAAATAGAATCAGGATGTTAACAAGCTATAGAAATATAGCAGCTGCAACTACAGGTGAGAAATCAGCCCTTCTTCTGTTGTGTACACTCATCTAGTGGTATGCATGTTAATTAGTAATCAACTGGCATCTGCAAGCTCATTTTCCAGTACAACCTGTTTTTTATTTCAGTGCCAAGCTATCAGATTTATGTAAGTACTTTAGATGAGGAAAACACAGTGTTTTAATTGCACACAGGCAAGTTGAGTGTGTGTGGGGGGGCCAGCATGGTGGTAATTATAAAAATCAGGAACAAATGTAAACATTTTGCTTTTTTCTATCACAATGAGTCATCTTAAGCCAATATTCTTGCTCATTTGTAAATGATTACTCTAACACAATAAATGTTTTAACATGCAATTATCTTGATGTTGTATATATTGATCCCCCTTTCAAAGTTCCTCTCCTTGTGCCTCCATTCCTTTCAAAAGGTTCTTAAAAATCGAAAACAATATAGTCTGGGATGCCAAAGGTAACAGAGGCATTTCAGAAGAGTAAGAGATGGGAATGGCAGAGATGATATTGTAATTCTTAGATTATAGGACTGTACAAAGCTAGCCAGAACATCGCTAATAAGGTATAAAAAGAACACCAATAAGTAATCTCAGATCATTCGCCAGGCACCAGAGATGCCACTTAAAAAGACATAACAAAAAAAGGCACAGGAGGTCATTTCATAAAAGGAAACATAATCTTAATGAGATAAGGGGGTAATTTGACCCACTTTGGTATGTCAAACAAAAGTGTAAAGGTTGATATTAGTATGATAGTCCTGGGTAAATCACTGATACAGCTATGTGGCAATAACTGGAGGGCATTACATATATATCCCTTATTAAGAAAATCCTAAGTCCAAGCATTGCAGATAATATATCCCATACATGTACATATTAAACATATTTGTTCCAAAAAATATGAAAGAGAAGTGGGCAAAGAAAACATATAACAAACTAAAATAAATGAATTAATGACAACCTCTGTACAAATGAATACTGCAAAAAGTAGCAAGCAACAGTTTATAGTTTTAAAAAGGCTCACAGACTGTTGGAATACAAAGCTATTACATTCTATGTAACACCATAAAATATTGTCTTTCTAACAAAGTTTAATATTTTATAAATGGATATGATATAATAATTAGTTTAAAGGCTGAGAGTTCTGAAAATGTTCATACATATAAATTGATATGTCATACTCAGGATGAAAATGTAGTTCCCATATCCTATTTTATAGTAGGATAATGTGAAATATATAAAAGTCTCATGCTACCAAACTCTTGCAAGATGTAATTACACTGATTTAGAATAGAATGTGGAGCTTTCCATTAATAGATGAACCAGAAATGTTAGAGGATGGCATGCTAAAAGTCAAAAGGCCCACCAGTGTACAGTATATGTGGCAAAAACCTAAAAACCAAAGGCATTCACATACTGTAGCTCATGCTAAACACATTGGGGCCTATTTATTAAAGTACAACAGGCACGAATTACGTACCTGGTCGTACTGTGCGTATTTAATCATACTGTGCATATTTTCTGCAACTTTTTCGTATAGTCGCCCAACTTTTTCGTATTTTGCGCGACTCTTTCGTACTTTGCGGCAAAATTTGTGCGACAAAATTGTATTGTCGTGCCGAGTACGAAAGTTTTGGATTCATTCAAGCTTCAGTATGGTGACTTTTCCTGGGCCAGGTTGGAGCTGCAGAGTGCAGTTAAGTCCTATTGGAGGCTTTCATTTATCTCATTTATGAACACATTAAAAGCAAAGAACCAAAAACAAGTCACTGAGGTACCCCACTAACACTGGTCCAACTAGAAAATGTACACTCTTCTCTCTTTCAGCTAGTTATCTATTCAAATGCAAATAGTAGGGTGAAGACCAATATTCCTTAATTTGATGGTTTAGTAAAATGTTTGTAGCGACAAAATGTTTGCAGATTACATCCACTGCAACCCCAAATGTCTAGGCTTCTGCCCCCCTCTTCAAACCAATAAGGAAATTAAATGTGTCAATATTTATTAAATATAAACCATACTAGCGCAAATGTATTGTATTGCACATTAAAATGTATTTTAACATACTGTATATCCAATTGTGTGCAAATAAGTACCATCAAGCAAAATGAACATGTTCTGTTGAGTTGCATTTTCTGTTCTTGGATAACTTGTAATAAGCTGGAACAGTTTATACATGTTTAGATATATGAAAGTGTATTTTGTGCTAAACGCCCTGTATTTTGAACTAAGAAACATAAGTAAAAGCTCTTACTGCATCTCCCACTGTCAACCATTTCTTATACCAGAGTATAATTATATACCCTATAAGTCCCACAAAGCAGGAAGTTACAAATAAAGGGTGGATATAGATGTAGATGATGTTAGGCTGAGAAAATGCCTAATGTAAAGTGGCCCTTAGAGCCCAGCCCAGACATGAGAGGGGCAGCCCTTTAGTGACTAAACACTATTCTAAGGGGCATATTTATTATGATGTGTAAAACGAATTTGCAGAAAAAAACGGTGTAAAAAGCTGTGTAAAATCATCGTCCAAATGCCAGATTTTACACCATTATTTTATGTAAGTGCCAGCGGAAGAAAAAACGCATAAAAAATTACACCAATGTTACCCCGTTTGTTACACGCCAAAGCCTGGCAATGCATGGCAAATTTTCTCACCATTTTTTAAACAGCATAATAAATATGCCCCTAGTTGTTTAAACATATAATAGCATCTGTTGAACCAGGTGGATGCTCCAGGGAGTCTGGGATCAACAAGGCACAGAAATGTTCTGCATCTTGTAGAGTGTTGTAGAGTTTTTAATATGGATTTTTGAATAAAAATGTGATTTTTTCTTTTTAAATTTTGTGTTGAGTTTGGAATACATTTTGGATATTGTTGTTTGATTTGCCCTTTAATCTGGGGGCTGTGTCCCATTTACTTTGGCCCTTTTTGACTGGCCATTGAGGATCCTTAACTTTAAAAAATTGTGAACAGAAGTGTTCTGCCCTAGATGGATCTTTGCTTCAAGGGGCAGAGACCTCAAGAATAAGGATTAGTAAGAGCGGGTTAGTTCTTTAATAGCACTTTTTGGAAAGTGAGATAGTTCAGCAATGGGTGATAGGATTAGTTCTTTGTCCTCCAACCAGGAGAGACACTGGGGAGTAGTCTTCTAAAAGGCTCTGCTGCCTTAATGAAGGGTCCCCTGAAGTGACAAGGGAATCAGGCTTAGATTTATTCTTCTTTATCCAGGTCTGCTGTTGGGGATCCAGGCCATTTAAAGTGGAAACCCTAAGCATATATTATACTTTTCCAAGCTGGTCCTCTACAGTGGTGCGTTATTATAAAATCTGCTCCATTTTTGTGCATCTGATTTGTCTGCCATATCATCACAACATTTGTAAGTATAAACCATTCATTTGTCTTGGCCAATAAACCCAGTTAAGTTGTTGTAGCAAAAAAAAAAGAAAATGATCTTGACAAACAATACAATAAGTGATTTTAAAGAATTTTACAGAATTAGGTGGCAGGTTCCATTTAATAAAGTGTGCTATTACCTACAAGTATGACCATGTATGTATATTTGCATGTATATGTGTGTGTTTAAATATGCATAGAGAAAGAGAGTAAGGCATAGTCATAAAGAGTTTTTTTTTTTTTTAATAATGTGGGTCAGGGATGCTGAGAGATACACTGCAGAAGTGATGGACAGTTGTCTTTTTTAAACTTCCATTAACTATGTAATTCATCCCAGTATGGTTATTTTCTACAAGCTTATTACATACAAGCACATTCCCTATCATATTTAGTTCCATAAATATAATGGGAAGACAATAAAAAGAAAGTTATGTAGCATGCAGGAGATTGCCTTTCTCAGCACTATAAAAATGGACTCCCTCCCTAAGTGGCCATCTAATCTTCTTAATGATCCACAAAATGCATTATGTAATCATAATACCTGCCTTGCAGAAACACTTTTGTATCATAAAAGAGCATAACGTTCAAATTAGCAGCTATATGCCTATTATTATTCACTGGGATTGCGTGGAATTTTAATTTCAGAAGGGTAATGTGTAATGTGCAAGTCCTCCACACAATCCTCCAAGACACTGTGTAAAATTTATAGCCATATGCTTAGTGATGCTAATTGTGTTCCATGAAAGTCATAAAGGACCAGTTAGATTTTAACCTCTTATTTTACTTAACTAGGATTTTACAGTATGCTGTGGATTTTGGTAGTGGCTGCAAAATGATAATTTGCATATAATTAAACTGATTTATGCTGACAGTTGTAATTCCAGCAGCCATGGTCTATGTGTACGTGTTTTGTTTGTTTTATAGATTTGTAAGAGATGAAAGAAAGATGAGCTGAAATCCAGCAATGCAATATTGTTGAGCCATCAACTGCTGAATTATATCAAAGATTAATAAATTATAACACATTTCTGTGTATATGGCTTTTTTCTTATGCTATTTAATTTTGTCTAAAATGCTTTACATAATAAATAGGCATATGGTTATTTATTATTAATAATAATAATAATGATAATATGTACTGTTATGTCAGGGATGCCACATGTTCGTTTTTTACCCCGACAGTTCATCTTTTCTTAGGGCTGTTTGGGTCTCAACTATTTGGGTTTAAGCCTTATAAAACCTGAACAATTATCTATCCAATTAATTATATTAAAAACATTTCAATACTAAGATATTCACTCTGAATTTTTCTAGTAACATGGCTTAGTTAGAATCAAGTATAGTTAAATAATTACTTATTATTACAGAAAGAAAAGTATGTCAGTTAAAGGAGACATATCCTATAAAAATTATGAATGTACCAGTGAATTATACTCCTTTAGATATAGAAGGATTGTGCTTTAAAAAGTTGTGTTTCTGACTGATTTATTGAGAAATTCCACAAAAACCCCACTAGTCCCGCCAATCTGTTCCACTTCCTGCTGGCTGAATTCTCTGGATGAGCTGGGGAGCCGGCGGCCCTCCGTACACTGTAGGATAGGAACCAATCAGCAGCTAGGCTGACCTGATAGGGAACTGAGGCCTGTCTTTGCTTGTGTGAGTGCAGGGCTGTGATTGGCTATCCCCCTCCTACTGTGCTTCTGGCAGGGACTGTTAGGTCACGCCCACTCTTCATTTCACACTGGACGGAGAAGTGATACGATCTATAGGGAGCTCCAATAAAGGGGCCATTTTTACAGAGAGGATTAATTTTTAGCACAAAGGGAAACCAGCACCGTATATTATTATATTAATTGCCTACAAAATGTGCATTTTTCCCATTTATCCAATATGTCTCCTTTAAAAATGAGCAATTGTTTTTTCTAAATTAGCACAGCAGTATATCAGAGCTGTCTAGATAACTGGTTCTGTAATAGATCCCATACCTTTAATTAGAGAACTGGATTTATTCTTCAGGCATAATATAGATAGAGCTAGGGAAGCCACCCTCCTGGTTTTGAAAGGGCTGTCTGGTTCAAAACTTCCTGTCAAGTTTCACATTGGTTAAGCTTGACAGAAATCTAGCCAATTGTGATGCAATAACCCCGCCCAGCATCATAAGACCCCCAGACATTATTTTTCCTGCTCCCAGAGCATCATCATGCCCACCCCAGTGTCACTGCCCCAACCTCTATGCCATCAGCTCCTCCCCCTTTTGTTCAGGTTTTTTCTATGAAGAATAGTTTTAGCATAGTGAAAAGCAGCTTCTCTACAAAGGTAGGAAAGTGTATATGCTAATGCAGAGCTTAAAAAGCCCCTTAATAGCAATGTAACGTCACCATGTTTTCAAACAATTTGAGCACAACAAATAGTGCCCCTAGTGAATTTCTAACAATTTCTTATTCTCAAGTCCTACTTCTCTGTGGCACAGAATCTGTAACCATAAATCAGGTCTGTTGGGGCATTCCCTGCTTCTAAAAATATTATTCATGCCATCCATATAGGTTGTATAGTGTTTCCAATGCAAATGACGCCACATGGGTATCTTAATAAATACATAAGAACTGGAACATGCATAATATTTCTTCTCAGTACAGGTATGGGACCATTATCCAGAATGCTTGGGGCCTGGGGTATTCTGGATAAGGGGTCTTTCGGTAATTCAGAACTCCTACTAAAAAAAAAATATTTAAACAGTAATTAAACCCAATAGGATTGTTTAGGCTCCAATAAGGATTCATTATATCTTAGTTGGGATCAAGTACAAGGTACTATTTTATTATTACAGATAAAAAGGAAATTATTTTTAAAAATGTGAATTATTTGATTAAAATGGAGTCTAGGGGAGATGGGCTTTCCGTAATTCTGAACTTGATAATGGGTTTCCTGATAAGGGGTCCCATACCTGTATAAGATTTACCAGTGTCTGTTTGTTGGAACATCATGTGTCTAATTATACAGCTATATTATGAGAAATGTATGATGGCGATATTGATATACAGAGACAATTTAGCTTTTTGTTTAGCAGCTCTCCAGTTTGAAAGTTTATCTGGTTGCTAAGGCTCAGTTTACTTTAAAAGGACAGACTAGAATATGAATATTAAAGGGCCTAAATATAAAGATAAATTATACAAAGTAACAGTTACAATAAGATTGTAGCCTCACAGATCGACAGTTGTTTGCCTGCTAGGGCCATCCAAAACTATAAAAAATTCAAATTAAAAAATTAAAAGCATTAAAAGATCGACTGAACAGTTTCAAAGAATATGCCATTCTGTAACATACAAAAAATAACCTAATGGTAAACTAGTCCTTTAACCCTTTCACTGCCAGCCGTTTTGGTCAAAGCGAAACTTGTATTGCCAGACAGTTTTTTTTATCATTTAGGGGCCTTTCCTTGCGGGGACTTTTAGTTTATCCAGGAAAGTTTTTTCCAGGACAACCTAAGCTTTCAAAATATGCAAGAATTATTTTTGTGTAACAAGATATAGGCTTCTAAATGTCTAAAGAATGAATAAAAATAAAATTTTCCATAATATAAACACACATACCAGAAACAATATTATTTTATGCGCAAAAATACAACTGATTTGGAAAGTCCCATGTCTCCTGAACGTGCCAATACCCAATATATAAAGTTTTATGGAGATTTCTCACTTGTATAGGTCAAAAACTCCCAGCAGTACACTACTAAATTTCCAAAACATTGCTTCAGAAAGCGGCATACTTTAGATTTCAAGGCCAAAAATTCCACTAACAGAAGATTTATCCCAGAAAATTATACGTTTTTGGAAAGAACAGATTCTGGGGAATCCCAAATAGGTAAAACTGTCTGTCTACCAAGTTTCAATGCTTTCATAAGTTTTTTGGTTCTTATCAAAATTTGTGACAATTTTTAAAAATCGCTTCAAAGCTTCCAGTCTATAGTATTTTATTTCCTACAGGTCATTAAGTAACCAAATAAAACACCCTATATATAAACACCAGGGGTCCAATGAACAGTTTGATGCCCAATATGTATAGGTTTACGTAAGTATGTGGAATGTAGGGGCCCTAAAATGAAAATACCCCTATATGCTCTATCTTTTCTGTCATTTCAGCTCCTGAAAAATCAACACATTTACATAATTTCATGTGAGATAAAGCTACAAAAAAGTATGCTCATCCCAGAAAGCCATATATTTTTGGAAAGTAGACATTCCCCTAAATTCAAAATGGGTACACATGTCTCTCTACTGCAAAGTACAAAGCCACCAAGCTTTTCTAAATTTGGCAATTTTGATGACATTTCCAAAAATCCCCTCAAAGCTTCCACTTTGCAGCATCTTATCTCAAACATATCACTAGGTACCAAGATAAATCAAGGTAAATTTAAATGCCAGGGGTCCACTGAACAGTTTGATATCCAGTATGCATAGGTTTACCTAAGTATGTGGCACAAAGGGGCCCCAATGTGAGCATACCCCCATATGATCTATCACTTCTGTCATTTCAGCTCCTGCAAAATCAACACATTTACATTTTTTATGTGAGTAAAGTTAAAAAAATAGTACACTTGCCCCCAAAAGCAATATATTTTTGGAAAGTACACATTCCCCTGAATTCAAAATGGGTACCCATGTCTTTCTACTCCAAAGTACCAAGCCCCAAAGCTTCCATAAATTTTCCAAAATGACCTCAAAACTTGAGCATCTTGCAGCATGTTATTTTCTACAGGTCATTTGGTAGCTATATATTTACACCCTAAATATGAACCCCAGTGGTCTACTGAACAGTTTGATGCCCAATATGCAAAGATTTATGTGCTGTAAGACCCCTTAACTGTACAGAGACCCCCAGAAAACCATATATTTTTGGTAAGTACACATTCTGATGAATTGAATATAGGTTAAGATATTTTTTACACCAAAGTCCCACATGGCAAAACGATGCTAAAAATCAGATTAGGAACACTAATAGAGGGATAAAAATGCAATAAAACCACAACAATTTTGCAAATCAATGAAATAACAAAATAAGTCACACAAAAGTGTAACTAGTGGTCAGATTATCTGATCCAATAGTCATGCTGTCACAATAAACAGTTTTTAGAGAAAAACCAAAAGACAAAGGGGTAAAATGAATAAGTAAAAAAAAAATGTTTGTGAGTGTTTGTGTATACATGTGTGTACACATCTAAAAGTTTTGTGTATACATGTGTGTACACATCTAAAAGTTGTGTGATGGTGTGTAACTGTGTATATGAGTGTCTATAAGTGTGCTAAAGTGTGCAAAATGAAAGAAAAAAACAAACTGCGATAAAGTTTTTGCTGTATGTGTGTGTAAATGCGTGTAAATATATGTAAGTGTGCGTAATAGTGTGTGTAAGTGTAAATAATTGATACTTACCTGTTCTGAGGCAGGATCGACACAGGGATCACTTGTCGGGTCCTGGAGGGGCCTTCATGCAGAGACCTGTGCAACAGGAAGTGAGTGGGCGGTGCTGGGGGAGGAAGGAAGGAGCAGGGCAAGCTTGGAGGTTGGTCCTGCGATGATCGCAACACAGGATTGACATGACAGCCCCCCTCGCTCATTGCCCAGGGGGCTGTCATTGTGCCAAACTAGCACATGCTGCCTCTGCAAAGAGAAACCTTTATCTACTAAAAAATGTATGGCATACAGGCTTGTCAGATAAAAACCTTTTCTGAAAGCACGTACTTCATACATGCTTGGCATATAAAATGTTAATATATATATAAATAAAAACAGAATTTGTTGTTTTATAGCCTATTATATTGTATTGCATGGTGCATGCTAATCATTTTTACTTTACTTTACTTTACATTATTTCTTTATGTTTCCTTTCCACAATAGTGATATTATGACTGCACCTTCTTGTCACCAAGAACTGGTCTTTGAACCAGTGGTCCAAGAAGAAGTGGTCTCAGAACCAGTTGTTCTAGAAGTTTTCACTCAGGAGATGAATGTTAATAAGCAATATCATCCAAAACTATGAACACTGACACCCACTGTAATCCAGTATATCAGGTTAAAAAAGTGTACGGAGCCACCAACAGCCAATCAGATTTTGCCTACTGACTTTCAATTCCAACCTGCTGCCTTTTTGACAGTATTAATGCCAAGTCCCCAAACTCTTCACAGTTGGTCACTAGGGGAATGCAAGTTTTAGGTTTGCAAAAGTGGGCAGAGCCACCAACAGGCAATAATATTTCACCAATTGAATTTTGTTGGTTTAATGCCAGGGTTCCCAAACTTTGCACAGTCAGTCACTGCGTGATTACGTATTCAAGGTTAAAAAAAAGTGGGCAGAGCCACCAGCAGCCAATCACATTTCTTTAATTGATTTCAGTGGGTACATTTTAACTGCTGCCATTGCCATATGTTTGATGTCAGGGTCTCCAAACTTTTCACATGTTTAGAAAATGTAAACCAATAAAATTTAACCAGTGAAATCTGATTGGCTGTTGGTAGCTCCAGTGTTTTTTTTACTATATGACTGTTGTCCAAGGTTAGAAAAACTTTTTTTAGTAACTGAATTTCATTCAGTGACTTCACATGTTTTTTCAAACCAACATGAAGTTTGTTCTCAAACTTCCCTTTCTAGTTTTTCTGAAAGGATCAGTCAAAACAAAATTTCATTTTTTGATGAATAGCATCAGTTATTTGTATATATAATTGCTATTAACATCAGTGTTTGGCTGTCCAAATTAATAAAATAATTTTAGTAAATACTCTATTAAATTAATAAATGTGGCTAAAAGAATCTGAATTTGTAGAAGACATGGTCTATGTTCAGTATTCCCTAAATACATTCTATGATAGAGATTAAATAAAAAGGTTTTTCCGATTACCAGAGGACAGAGTCAAAAATAAATTGCAGATGACTAAAAATGACTTTACTGACAATGTTTGACCTGGAACTTAGATATTGATCAGAAACATCTCTGTAATGAAATGGGTTCCACAGCCAGATGCAGACTTAATACTTGCATTTGCTTCTTTGGGATCCTGTTATATTATTGTTCAATATTTTAACAAAGGCTGAGTATTCAGTACAGATTCATTGTGCTGAATACTTAAGTGCTTGTAGATTTCATTTCTTTAGGATTTGTTAGTTACGATTGCTGCTAGTTTCAGCAATATTACAGAAGAAAAAGTGAAAAGAGTGTTAGAAGAGAAGCTCTTGAGAAAGAAGCCCAAAAGGAAGTCAGTAGATAAACAAGGTAGCAGAACATTAGAATGATGCTACAGAAGGAAAGAATGCAAATTCTAAGGAAGAATCTCAATAGGAAGCTAAGTGGTTGGTGGTACAGCAGAAACATGTTTTTAGAGAAAGACAAATTCTAGAAAAAGAAGCTCAAGAGTAATTTAAAAGAGAAATTAAGAAGTGCAAGCTGAGAAATGATCTTCCTAATGAAAAAGGGAAAACTCTACAGATGTGCAAGAGGAAGCAAAGATACAGACTAAACAGCAAAGAAATGCAAGAGAAGAATATAGTCTAATGCAAGAAGCCAGAAAAGGGTGAGTTTGTGCTTAGAAAGGGTGGTCATCAACTATAATTAAATTATATGCGGAATAATTAAAGTAAATTAAGTATTGATATGTTACCAATTTGTTCCATGACCATATAAAGGTTAAAAAATTCAGGCCATTTCTTTTCATACAGGTGCAGGTGGATTATAATATTTTATTATTTTAAAGTAGTAGATATATACTTGCTTATATAATGTTTGTCCTCACGTTATTACATATTTAATATTCTCCTATCATTTCAGGTACGCTGGGTAATTATTAATTGCCAAAGCCTTCCTGTGGAAAGTGGGCTCCAGCATGTGAGCTGGACTACTGAAATGGATTGTCTGCCCACCTGGTACTTTCACAACACTCCAGGTTCCAGGACCTGACAGGAAGATTCTTTAAAAAGAGAAAACACTCTCTGTTTAGCAACACCTTTACCAAAGCTTACATCTCCCATCTAACCATCATGCCTTTCCCCTACAATACTGCAATACTGCAACCCCCCTCCTCCTGTTCTTTGCACATATACTATACTAATGGAATGAAAATATGCATATGGTCTTATATTTGACATTCCCTTTATTAAACTCACACAATTAAACTTCCTCTGCTCCACAGCAATTGCTTTACCTGTTCTAGGACCATTGTTTTGGTCACTATCCCAATCAGCAAATGTTGAAACCTTACTACATACGGAGCACACATCTTCAATTTCATGAGCCTTGTGTTAGCTTAAGATGGCTGATTCTTCTCCATACAGTAGGATAATGAGCTGCACCTGGCAGTATTTTATTTTTCCGTGTAGAACTAACTTACCCTTAGAATAATGTATGGTTGTAGCTGAACTATTTTGTCTCTAACACTTGCTCTGTCTACTATAACTGCATAGGGCTTTCATCACTATAAATCTCATTCTGTTTTGCTGCAGCTTCACTTGTTCAAACACTGTAAGAATTATTAATTGAATCAACATTGTGCTAGTTGTTTACTTTCAGAATAAATTCACAGTAAGCCCAAACTGTATATTTTTTACATAGCTAATTATAAAAGCATATCATTAAACCTGTCATCAGTTTTATCTTGCAGCATGATCCCATTCATTTCACCCACCACCCTTTGCTTTTTCAAGAAATAATGTAAGACAATGTCAAACACTGTAATGGTCCATTGGATATTGTCAGTACTCTCCCCATGAGCAATGCCTGACAGCAGCACAAGGGTCATCACAGCAACCTTGCATAGCAAAGTTAAATGATAATAATTGGTTTTCTGTGGAGGTGGTAAGCAGACATTAAGCAGATTGAGACTAATTTGGAAACGTACTCACAAGTCTCTGTGTGAGGCGAGGCATGCTTATTTTGTTCAGCCACAAATACAGCTTCTGCTTCAGTAGAAGTCAGGTGCTGGGATGATGAGTGAAGAAGCAGCATAAAAAATTATAGGGCTCAGCCAAGGCGAAAGCAGCTGCAATACCAGAAATATTTTCACTCAACACAACATTGAACTGTAGAGGAAATTACTGTTGGTACAACCAAGATATTAATTCACAAAATGCAGAAGAATTACTAAATATAGTTATAATAAAACATTAGAAAAGCAATATATATAGAGATTTGTTTGCTTCCATTAGAGCAGTGGCCCATGGGCTTTGAGGGGCATTTTGATGAGCTTGATGAGCAGAGAAGAAACAATAGGGCTGATTCACTAAAGTGTGTTAAAACGTGCGTTATTTATAGCATGCGTTAAAATTTTTATTGCGTCTAATTTTTCGTGTCTTAACACATGATTCACAAAAAGCATACTTGCGTTAATTTACGTGCGATGCTGCTTGCGTTATTTTAGTCACAAAGACTATTTTTGTGTGGTATTTGACGGTACGAGCGCTAATCATCGCGCCACATACAAATATTTGCCACGTGCGAAAAAACGCATGCCATGTTAGCCATACATGCCATAACTTTCGGAAAATTACTGTACTGAAAATGACCATTTCCCAGCAAACTGGAGGTGCATCACTCTACGGCACACATACTTGAATAAATCACACTGCAAAGTCCATATTTTTTTGCCAAAAGCTCATTAACTGTACTTTTATATAATTACCGCCTGCCTCAAGTAGGTGTTAGTTTTCGCATGGACAAATGCGATATTTAGCGCGTCTAAGTGTTTGTGAGTCATGCGTTAGTGTTATTTTGGCACGCAAATTAACGCATGCGGTGGCGCGAAATTTATTGCATGCGATATGTGACTTAACACATGCAGTAATACTGTAGCAAATCGTGCGATTTTAATCAATTTTAACGCAAAAAAAACGTGTGATAAAAATTAACGCACTTTAGTGAATCAGCCCTAATGACAGCTGGGTTTTTGAGACATAGAGTGCTTTCAGTCCACTGACATTCAGGAAAGGGTGGATGATTTCAATTAGTCCCCTATATTCAGAGCTACAAAATTCCTTTAGCATAGATTTCTACAGTTTTGGTGAACTTACCCGATTGAGTATATTTTTTAAAAGGTAATTTATCACTGTACAGGCTAAATGCATTAAGATCAGTACATTAAAAAACAGCTAATTGTTTCCATTAGTTTTCCAGTGTAGTCTTTAATATGCCCTAAATGGGATTTAAATCAAGTGTTGCTGTATCTTTCTCCATCCTGGAAGCATTTGATGAGCCTTGATTTCAATTTTTAGTCTGCATGGTAGGCTGACTCACTATGTGACTGATAGAGGAGATTTTCATTGGTTTTCATTGGGCACTAACTATAGTAATATTATTTTTTGTGTCATTGCTATTGGCACACACCTTTAAGGGTGTTACCACATCTCTTACACACATTGCACATTATTTGTGGCCTTCCTTAAACAATAGCTTGACTACAAAAATTGTTTCCAGAGCCAAACAGAAGGGAAAGAAAAAGGGGTCTAAAAATGCTCATTGCATAAGGTATTGAAGGACCAGGTAAAACACTGATCACATATTCACTTTGGTATTCGATCTTCTTCATCATTAGTCACCGAGTTGGTTAAAATGATTACAAGCAATAAATATATATACATATATATACCTACCTATAGTATATGGATTGGGCTGATGCCACATTTGTTCACTAGACATTCTTAAAATGGATCAAAATGAATCTTGTTCTCTCTCTATCTCTAGTCTCTCTTCAGGTTTGATTCAATTAGGTGTGCTTATTTATTAATGTTTTAATGTGTCATGCTGAATTATTCCTTGAATTATTTGTGTTCCCATTTGAATTTAGCATGCATGCATAGTTTTATCCACTTTAGTTTATTTCCCCCTATTTGAAATGACTATGGGATAAACTCTATAAGCGCTCTTGTCGGATAGTGTCAGAACGACAAAATGCACCAGTCAGATGTAGTCATGTGTGTCAAAATATAATGGGACTGATACAAAAATCTGCCGTGTAACTATATACCTTGCCTGCTTCCAGAAACACTGTCTCCGCCTGGTCGCAGGCAGATGCAGCCAGTGCCGGATTTGTAATGAAGGCACCCAGAGGCTGCCCGTCCCCCCTCCGGATCGTGCATGCGCATTTATGCGTCCACAGTGCTCCATATGAGAGCAATGTTTATGTGCGGCTGGGCGGCATGTTGCCCTGGGCCCAGGCCTTCTAGATAGAGGCAAAGTAGCAGGCTGGTGCCAGCGTAAAAAAACAGTAGCAGGGTGGTGCCAGCGGAAAAATGCAGGCTCCCCCTGAAGCACTAGCCTCAGGCAATCAGTTTTTTTCCTTCTATTCACAAATGCAAAAGCAGCCTTTCTGATTTTCAACCTTTAGGCTGATGCCAGATGAGGCGTAGGGCAGATATTTTCGGCAAGCGGAAAAGCGCTTGCTGAAAATTCCGCCCTACACCTCCTACATGTGCCTGCACCAGAATGAATAAGATACGCTCGGGTACAGGCACATGTAGCCGAAATATGCATAAAAACGCAAGACTTTCAAACTCTCGCATTTTTATGCGTATTTCCGCTACATGTGCCTGCACCCGAGCGTATCTCATTCATTCGGGCGCAGGCACAAGTAGGAGGCGTAGGGCGGAATTTTCGGCAAGTGTCTTTCCGCTTGCCGAAAATATCCGCCCTACGCCTGGTCTGGCATTAGCCTTAGGAACTTCATCCTATCCCTAACCCAGAGAAATATATACAGTACCTATATACAGTTCTATTGCTAAATATGTTTAACTGGCTTTAATACCTGCACTCTGTATATATTGATATTTTAATATAATCTGGTTGATAGTTTCCCCTTCAAAGTAATTATTTTTATATTATTTTTTATTTCTTGCACATTTTCATAGATCAGTAGAATAGAGGGTTGCTTTTGGAACTGATAAAAATGCACTTAGCTGCTTTTAAAAGAAGTGGATAAGTTTGCAGCCTTGTACTCAAGGCTGTGTTATGGTATTCCTGTGTGTAAATCATTAATTACACATTTAATTATCCCAAAGCAACAAATTGCTGGGATCATTTATACTTGGAATAGTATACCTCAAAGGGAAGGGCACACACTTTCCACCACACAGTTTCCTATGGCTTACTGCCAGCAAAGCAACACTATGGTGTGGTAGAATGTTGGGACTCTCCATGGGCCCATTTGGCTTTGCGGTCATAAAACGTGACCCAAACTGAATATGGAGAAAGCTACTGTGTGCTCAAATAAAATATATAATACACCACAAAGGAACATACTAATATTTATTAGTGCCGGCACCTTGCACAGGGGTGCAAGACAGCAAATACTCACATGAATATATAAATAATTAGTGCTGATGCATTAAAACAGCAGGGAGGACATGTCACTTTGGTCATGGGTGATGGGCAGGGGGGTATTTATAATAAGACACCCAGCGGAGCTGGGGAGTGAGTGGGTAAGGGGTTGTGCACTCTGTTGAAGTAACATCATGCACACGCTGTGTGTGACATCACTTCTGCAGCGTTGCTGTGTGACTTCACGTGTACGCTGCCCATGACGTCACGCACACAACATAGATGCATATGACTACAAGACTGTTTAACCCTTCCGATACTGCGTTTTTAGTCTGTTCCCCAGCTTCCTCCCAACTACAAAACATTAGGAGCCGAGCCTTTACAGTATTTATTTATTTTTTATAAAGAAAATAATTTGTGTAATGAGAATATTTACAGTAACAACCTATTGAATAGCTTTTCTTGCTTACTCAAATAGGTGTGTGCCTATTCCTGGAAGGGGTATGGGGGCAACTGGGGCACTAAGGTAGGCCATAGTAAAAAAAAAGCCTATATTTTGTTTCTCCAAGGTTGTATTTCAAACAGCATTTGCAAGGTGTAACAGGGTATATCACTACCCAGCATGAAGTGGCTAGGCAATCTCCATTTAATTAAGCGTAAATGTTTAATTATATTAGAGATAAACATAAAAACACTTAGGTCTCTGAAGACAGCCAACGGCAATTTAATACCTCTTTTGTAATAGGCTGTGAAATAGAACCAGACATCTGTGCAGAGTAACACAGGCAAAGTCAGAGGGTTTAGCTGCCCTTTTTTTTTTTTAAAGCAACATGGAGTTTAAATAGCAAACTGGTTTCCATTTAAAGGTACGGATGAATAAATTATGTGTAATTTATCTATGTGTCTGTCTATTTCTGTACTATCACAATGTAAACAAAACAATACAACTAAGTGCATTAATATTATTAATATAAATAGCTATAAATCAGAATTCTCAGCCTCACACTTAGACTGTCTTCCAAGTCATGAGTTCAATTTGCATCTGCACAGCTGTAATTATCATCTAATTATGTTTAAGCAAAGCTAATTTGCATATTGTTATAATTACTTTTAATTAAATAGAATCTTAATGTATAGCGTTGCTCACATCAATTTGAAAGGCATTAGACAGCATCCTCACATGTATGCAATGGGCTTGCATGCAGGTGTTAATTTTAACCAATTTGCTTTCTGCAGAACCAACTATTTGCTTTACTTTGACATAAAGGAAACTGAGTTTCTGGAATATTTTTGGTGACTGACTTTAAAGGCATTCTGTCATGATTTTTATTGTATAGTTTTTAGCACTATTTTAACTGGAATTGATTAATAAACCAATCAGAATGAGCCAATACTACATAACAGAATTGCTTTCAGATAAGCTATTGTTTCCCATATTCAATGTAACTGACGGAATGATGACTTGCCTGAGCCAAACTTGGATTTTTACTATTGAGTGTTATTATCATATCTACCACTACATGGGTCATGGGACCATTTTTAACAACTTAGGTATCAGGGAGCTGTTAAATTGCTACCTTCCCACTGTTCTGCTAATTGGCTGCTGGGGTGAAAAGGGAGGGAGGGGTGATATCAAGTCACATGATTGAGGGCACCTGGGAAACTAAGAATATGTCTAGCCTCATGTCAAATTTAAACTTATCTGTTTATTATTTTAAAAAAACAGGTTTCAGTGCATAATTTTTTTCAAGAAGCTCTATTAGGCTAATGCCAAACGAGGCATAGGGCGGATATTTTCGGCAAGCAGAAAAGCGCCTGCACCCGTATGAATGATATACGCTCGGGTGCAGGCACATGTAGCCGATATACGCATAAAAACGCGAGAGTTTGCATTCTCTATGCCTACACCTCGTCTGGCATTAACCTTAACCGATGCATTTTGTAAAAAATAAAAAGTAAATCTCTGAAAAAAAATAGTCTGACTTGCGTGATTAAGGATTTTTTTTCACAATTGTGAAAATCATGCAATCACAAACAAAAAAAATAATGCCGTGATGTTGAGTCAGGCCCAACATCTTATAGGATCAAGCGGTTCCACGGGTGATTATTTGGCTTGAAATTAAAGCTCTTCTACTCCCATCTATGCAAACAAATTCTATATGGACCTTAGCTTGTACACGTGAAGCAGGAAAGGGCCTGATAAGGGCAGCGCCAATTCTGTGCCCCCCTCAACCAACCCCTCACCCTTCTGCTTACCTCCTTTGCTCTTACCAAAGACACTCACACGACAACCTTTTGGGATAGAAAAGGCCGCAGCCTGTTTATTTGTAACAGTATCAAATTAGTTTAACAATAACATGTTAAAGTCATTAAATAACATAACTTAACAAATAACATAACAATAAGCCGCTGAAGGCTGCTTTGTGGGAGCTGTATCTGCCCCCACCATAAACAGTTCCCTGAGGTTAGAAACCCCCTTTCCCTGGTCACTATGGCAGCCCTCACACCTATGGGTTTCCCTGCCCTCTAGCCAGCGATAGGACAGAAACTCCTAGACACTTATTACCTATATAACCTACCCTTTCCCTTTAGGCCCTGTCTTTTTTCTGTCCTCGCCAAAAGAAGATAGGACGTGGTTTTGTGGAGTCTTTAGGCTCTAAAAGTTTTCTCACCTGGACCCTGTTGGGACCCTACACCTGGGGAGTTCAGCCTCTCTCCCCGGAAGGATCCTGCAGAGTATTTCCTCTTAGAGGAGGTCAGCGGATCAGCCCCCGTTACAAGGCAGCCCGGGGGATTTATGGACATGTTCACCTGCTTGTCACGGTCGGCACCCTAAACCAGAACAGATGCCAAGTTCCCTTGTCTCGGCTCGGCTTCACCAGTATTGTGACCGCCTTTGGCTTCGGGAGGAGCCCTCAGCTACTCAGATGCCACCTGGACTTAACGAGGGGAACGAGGCAGGAGTTCTGGCAAGCAAAGGGGCACGACTGTAGATAAAGTCAGTTAGGCCGAAGATCACGGTACAAATAGGGTTAAACAAGGTCGTCGTCAGGCAGGCTAGGTCGGGGCGGGCAGTAATCAAGGATAGTCAGACAGGCAAGGGTCAAACCGAATATCAATACAGCAGGATGAGACGAAATCGTAGTCGAAGTACAAGCCGAGGTCAGATATGGATAATCAGAATAGTCAGGAGAAAGCCGGGTCAAAAACACAGGAAGGCAACAAGCAGGATACAGGAACAAAATACACAAGGCTCAGAAAGGCACCAGGAATGAAATCCTATCACGGGCAATGAATGTATGAAAATGGCCCTTTAAATAGTTTAAATTTCGCGCCATTGCGCGCTGACGTCATGACGTCAGCGCGCATGCGCCTATGAGATGCGGAAGTGCGCGCGCGCGCGCCTTAAGAAGGAACCGGCGCATTGGGAGGACGGCGCGGCGGGCGTCCCCGCCGATGGCAGCGCGGCGGGCGTCCCCGCCGTGCCGGTAAGGCACTTTTCCTTACACTGCTCCTGTACTCTGATCCATTCAGTTTGGAGCGTGTGGGTGATGCTATGTGTCTCAGACCATAGCAAAGGGCAGCACCTTAGTTAGTTCCGGGTTTGCGTTCCAGCCTGGAACGCATAGGACACGAACCGGAAGTGACGTTGCGCTCGCAGCGTTCTCTCTCCTTCAGTGCGCATTGGCTTTGGCGTGGGGAGGGGAGGAGAAGGGGCGTGCAGGGAAGGCATATTGGGCCCTTCCAGATTTACCAGCGTGCTGCAGCACGAGCTTTCTGTGTACTGGCGTTTTTTCTCTTCAGCTTGGTGAGTTAACTTCTGTGTTTTTTTCTGTGATGTGGGTTTTTCAGATCACAGGGCTAATGGGTTTATTCTGTTAGATAGGGATGGAAGACCAGGTGCCTAGCAGCCCAGATAATGCTGCCAATGATGATAGGAGGTGAGTCACCATGTGGTAAGTTTGTATTGTGGTTAGGCAGGAAAAAGAGTGCGTAGCAACAATATCTGTTATTATTGTTTTTTGCAGTGTGTCCCCCCCCCAGGAAGAGAGTTAGTAAAGAAAAACACAAAGTGTGTGTAGCCTGTGATAATCCGGCTATGAAGCATTCTAAGCTGTGTCAAAGGTGTACAAGTAGACTATCAGGGGATGCAGCAGCGGATACCTCAAAAGTCATGAAATGGATAAGGGAAGCAGTGGCGGAAGGTTTAAGATCAGCCAAACGCTTCAGAGAAGATGAGAGTCAAAGTATTATACAGGAAAAAAGTGTGGACTCCCCTGATGAAGGAGATAGAGAATCTGAAGAAGAAGATAGACCGGAAGAAGAAGCTTACTCTTCCTTTGATGGGGCTTTAGTGGAACCATTAATCAAGGCAATTAGGTCTCAGCTTAATTTGCCAGAGAAACAACAAGCGCATCAGTCATCTTCTAATCCCTTTAAATTTTTGAAGAAGGAAAAATCTACTTTTCCGCTACATGAACTTATCAAGGAGGTGATAGTGAAAGAGTGGGAAAAGACTGATGCAAAATTTCCTATACCATCTAAGGTACGGAAACTGTATCCGTTTCCAGCAGAAGAGGAGCAGGTTTGGGACAAGGCACCCAGGGTGGATGCGGCAGTTTCACGACTCTCAAGAAGGACTTTACTGCCAGTAGAGGATGTAGTATCCTTCTTAAACCCTATGGATAGAAAGATAGAGGCATCGCTTAAGAAATCCTATTTGGCACTTGGAGCAACTTGCAGGCCTGCACTGGCACTAACTTTGGTATCAAGAGCAATGCAGATGTGGTTGCAAAACACTGAGTCAGCCTTGAGAGAAGGAGTTGACAGAAGAGATATAATAGACGCTATGGCGGAAATGAAGTTGGCAACAGATTTTTTAACTGAGGCTTCAGTAGACCTGGTCAGATCCTCTTCAAGGGCTATGGCACTTTCAGTGGCGGCGAGGAGAGCATTGTGGTTAAGAGCGTGGAATGCTGATAAAGCATCCAAAATGAATTTGTGTAACTTACCCTTTGAAGGACAGATGCTGTTTGGTCCTAAGTTAGATGACCTTATCAAGAGAGTTACAGGGGGTAAGAGTGTTTTTCTACCCCAGGAGAGAAGGATGGGAAGATTCTCGGAGGGGGCAGAAGATCAGCGGTCCTTTCGAGGTAGAGCTTCCTTTAAAACAAATCAAAAGTTCAGATCTTCAGGACAGGACAAGCGTCCACAGTGGAGAGGAGGACAGGCGTCACTATTCAAGACGCAGAAGCCAAAGGTTGAAGATTCCAAGTTTTCAAGGAAAACAGTCTGAGGAAGTGGCAGCCCAAACTTCAAGGATACCCAGAAGGCTTCAAGAGTTTGTAGGAGTTTGGGCAAAGTCCATTTCAGATCACTGGGTTCTGCAAACAGTTTCAGAAGGTTATTATTTGGAGTTCAAACAGACTCCAAAAGAAAATTGTTTTGTTATGTCTCAGATTCCTCAGCAAACAGAGAGGAAGATGATAATGATGACTTACGTTCAGCAGCTCCTGAGAGATGGGGCGATAAGTCCGGTACCTCAAAGGTTTTGGAAAAAAAGCATATACTCAGTTTTGTTCATGCTAAAAAAGAATACGGGGGATTTTCGACCAGTTCTGGACTTGAGAACAATAAATTCATTCTTACACGTAAGAACTTTCTAAATGGAATCCATTTTTTTGATAGTCTGTTATCAATAGACCTGAAAGATGCCTACTTACACGTGCCTATAGCTGCCGCTCATCAAAGATTTTTAAGATTCGCCATAGCTCAGGATCGGCACTACCAGTTCACATGTCTCCCATTCGGGTTGGCAACCTCTCCAAGGGTATTTACAAAGATACTGTAATAGCCGAATTGAGGAAACAGGGTATCCTGGTCTACCATTATCTAGACGATATCTTGCTCAAAGCAAGGAATGTGGAGGTTCTTCTGAACCACAGAGAGTTTGTGATAAAGACTTTACAAGAGCATGGCTGGGTGCTAAATCTGCAAAAAAGCCAATTGCAGCCAACACAGAATCTAGTTTATCTAGGTGCAAGATTTCAGACAAAGCATGCAGTAGTCACATTACCAGAGGTAAAGAAGGAGAAGATAAGACAGGCAATATATTCAGTTTATTAAGAAGAGATGCAATGTCAGCGAAGGAGATATCCAGTATCATAGGGCTACTGAACTCGACAGCTCCGATGGTGAAATGGGCGTGTTGGCATGCCAGGCCGCTGCAGTGGGCCTTTTTAGCACAATGGAAGAGGAAGAAACAGAACTGGAACCAGATTATTCAGGTGACTCAACAAGTGAAGATGGAAATGAGGTGGTGGCTGGAGGAAGCCAATCTAGCCAAGGGTCAGACATTGAAGGATATTCAGTGGAAAGTACTGACGACCGATTCCAGCCCCAGAGGTTGGGGGTCTCATTTGGAAAGTACCGGGATACAGGGAGTATGGTCAGAAGAAGAACAGTTTCTCCCAGCAAATATTTTGGAGCTGAGAGCAGTCTGGAAAGCAATTCAGGAACTGGCAGAGCAGCTGTAGGGAACATCATTGATGCTGAGAGTAGACAACGTAGCAGCAGTAGCTTATCTGAAGAAGCAAGGGGGCACGCGCAGCTGGAACCTAATGAAGGAGCTGCAACCGATTATGCAATGGACAGAGGTCTACTTGCAAGACATGTCGGCAGTCCATGTTCCGGGAGTACAGAATGTTCTGGCGGATTTCCTCAGCAGAGTAACAATAACCAAGCACGAATGGGAACTAAATCACAAGGTGTTTCTACAAATAGTGAAGAAATGGGGTTGGCCAGAGAAAGATCTGATGGCGTCCCCAAGCAATTGCAAGGTGAGAACATTCTTTTCAAGAGACACAGATGCTTTGATGCAGAATTGGAGCACAGGGCTCTTGTACATTTTTCCACCAATACCTCTGATATCAAGAGTCTTGAGAAAGATAAGAGCAGAAAGAGCGGAGGTCGTAGCTATCCTTCCGGACTGGCCGAGGAGACAGTGGTATCCTCTCCTCAGATCCATGCTAACAGACAAACCGCTGAGATTGCAGGCCAGGAAAGATCTATTGACACAGGGCCCAATGTTTCATCCGGACCCACAGGCGTTAGCGCTCAAGGCCTGGAGAGGCAGAGACTAGTCACGGAAGGATTTTCCATGGCGGTGATAGATACCATGCTGGCAGCCAGAAAAATGTCTACTAACAAGACATATGACAGAGTGTGGAAAGTGTTTTTGGCTTGGTTACAGCAGAGAAATGTGCTCCTGCAGGAACTTTCAGTGGTCCAAATCTTAGATTTCCTACAAGCAGGATTCGAAAAGGATTAAGCTTGAGAACTTTGAAGTTGCAAATTTCAGCCATATCGGCTTTAACAGAGATACAATGGGCAAAAGATGCGAAGATAATAAAATTTGTGACAGGAGTTATGCACCTGAGACCTCCATGCAGAGTTTGGTCAGCAGCTTGGGACCTACAGTTGGTATTGGAAGTGCTGACTTCAGATCCGTTTGAGCCACTGGAGGAAATATCGGAAATGCTTCTCACATTAAAGATTGTCTTCTTAACAGCAGTCGTGTCTGCTACGAGAGTGAGTGACTTGCAGGCTCTATCAGCCGAACCCCCATTCACTATTATCCAACAAGATAAATTGATTCTAAGGGCAGTGTCCGGGTACTTACCTAAAGTGGTAAAGAATTTCTACCTTAATCAAGAAACAATTCTACCATCCTTTTTTTCGAATTACACCTCAGAACTGGAGAAAACATGGCACATGTTGGACATGGTGAGGTGTGTGACAGTCTATTTGAAAGAACAAAGACTTGGAGAAAGTCAAACAGACTTTTTATTATACCAAATGGTAATAGAAGAGGTCAGGCTGCCTCGGTTACCACCATCAGTAGATGGATAGTCAACTGCATAAAATTAGCATATCAGAAGAAAGAAAAGCAATTCCCTAAGGGGGTGAGGGCACACTCTACGAGAGCTCTGAGTACTTCATGGGCATTCCAGGCAGAGGTGTCGGCTGATCATATCTGTAAGACGGCGTCATGGAATTCGGCCAGGACATTCCTTAAGCACTATCAGGTGGAAGTGCGAGCTAAAACTCAAGAAGAGTTTGGAAGCAAAGTGCTGGAAGCAGTATGCTGCAACAAGCGTTAACGGATTAAATAATTTTTTTTCTTGCATATGACTTGTTTCATTTCTCCCACCCTTTCTGACTGCTTGGGTATCAACCCATAGGTGTGAGGGCTGCCATAGTGACCAGGGAAAAGGGAAAATTTAAACCAATACTTACCAAAATTTTCCTTTCCTGGTTACTATGGGCAGCCTTCACACCGTCTCCCCCCCAAATTTAGGCTCGGACTCAAAGACAGGGCCTAAAGGGAAAGGGGAGGTTATATAGGTAATAAGTGTCTAGGAGTTTCTGTCCTATCGCTGGCTAGAGGGCGGGGAAACCCATAGGTGTGAGGGCTGCCATAGGTGTGAAGGCTGCCCATAGTAACCAGGAAAGGAAAATTTCGGTAAGCATTGGTTTAAATTTTCCCTTTTCTCTAGCCAACACATCCCCATTTACCACCTCCCTATGGCTGTAATCCCTATCCTCAGGCCTAACCTTCCGCCCGGATCACCTTTATTTATGTCCACCCCCGCTGCCACTATGTTAATACGGGAGGGTGGGAGCTGCTGGAATCAAAATGGCTCCTTCCTTCTGCGCTCCTCCCCGTTCGTTCTGTTCATTCTTCCTCTCCGCCAATCCCCTTCGGGACTACATTTCCCATAATGCCTCACACCCCAAAACTCTTATGCCCAGGCCTTTTCCTAGCCTTATCATGGCCCCGTGCCCTAACTCCTGCCTCGTTCTATTACGGGGCCCCTTTCTACAATCTTTTGCCACACAGTCAGAAGCACAGAATCATCACAAATATAATTATATGAAGTAGTGGCAGATGTTTAGGTAATGGTGATTAAAATAGTGGGTTCCAATAATTAGAACTAGTTATGAACAAATTTTTTCATCAGGCATGGATTTGCTGCAAAATTCCACATTTAATTGGCAAATTTTTATTTATGAAATTGCTGCAAAAATTTGCAGCAACAAAAAGTTTGCCGTGGTCACGTCAAAAAAGCCGCAGTCAAAAAAGTTGTGGTCGGTCAAATAATCCACTGCACTGAAGCGGAACCTGTAGTTTTAAGTGCAGGCAGCATAGGAAAGCAAATCAGCTTCTCTCAGTCTGACAGAAAACTGCAGGGCTAAAAGAAGTGGATCTACAGTACTTCATGTGACCTCGCCCTTACAGATACAGGATGGGAGAAAGGGGCTGTGTGGGGAGACTGTATGTGAGCTGGAGAGGAGAGAAACTTTTATGGGTTCGGCCTGGGAGGGGGGGTGATGTGGGGAAATTAATAGATAATTATGCAGAGCTGAAGAAAAACTTCACAAGCTAAAAAAAACCATTTACAGGTTCAAGGTGGGAGGGGATATTTGGGGAGACTGTGAGCTGCAGAGAAGAGAAACGTTTACAGATTAAGACTGGGAGGGGGGAGGGAGGGATTGTGTGAGGAAACTGAATTGGTGAGAGCTGCAGGGCTGAAGAGAAATTCTACTATTGCTGTGCAGTATTGGGCTTGGGGGGGCAGGGAGACTGATTTGGTAGGAGCTGCAGGGCAAAAGAGAAACTGTGATAGAGTCATACTTTGGGAAAAACTGAGAGGATGAAAGGTGCAGGGGTTTTAATATTGTCTTTTCTACATCATTGCTTATACTGTTTTGTGTTTTTTTTGCTCTGAAATCAATTAAAAACACTACAGTTAAAGCATACAAGCAACCAATGCATTACTAGGGGGAGGGCAGTATCGATGTCCAATAGGAGAAAAGTAAGGGCAAAGCCTGGGAGTGATGATGTAAGCATATAGGAAGTTCTCAGTGTGTCAGGTTCAAAATAAGCCCCTCCTATTCCTTCAGAAAACTGGTCAGAGAAACAGGAGAAGGACTGATTTAACAGGTATAAAATGTACTTTTACAATGGCTTTTTAACTTTTTATTTTGGAAATACTTTTTTTTTATTTTCTAAATCATTGAGAGCATAGTAAATGTGGCCATACACGTAGCAATAACAATCTTTCCTGCGACCATTGGTTCAGGGCTAAATCGTCAGATATGGAGGTAGAAACAATAGGGATTCTACCTCCACCTGAAGATTCAGCCCTAAGTGCAGATTTTGCTCGGGCCCCCAATGAGGCGACCGATATCCAAAGCTTTTGCAATATACTAGTCTCGTCAATCCACCATACACGCACCAAATATCTGAGCTGCTATAGCTGAGCTGAAGCTGGTAGCAGAATGTTTTATGGAAGACACTATGGACCTTGTCAGTTTAAGTGCTAGAGCTACAACCTGACTAATTGTAGCCAGAAAATGTCTAATGCTTTTTAGGGATCTTTACTCTTCCGCATAAGCTGGATGACATAGTGAAGAGAGCTTCAGGTAGTAACATTTTTTCTTGCTGCCAGGGGTGCTTCTGTCATGGGGAAAGTTGAGAATCTTGCCTCAGCTGGCAGCACCCCAGATTACCTGGAGCAGCAATAAGCCGCGCCTGGTAACTTTGACAGACAAAGTAGCAGTTATTAAACTGGAATTTATTGGTCTTGTATTGGTCAGACTTATATGATGAAAGATCAGAGCAATAAGTTTTGTCTAGTTTTGTTCTGACAGAGGCTACTGGAATGAGACCTACCCAGGTTCCAGGGGCGAAGGAAAGGTTAAAATCCTTTTTAAGTGCCTGGGCAGTCTGGTGCATGGACATCAGAGTTTTAAACATTCTACTGTCAGGTTACAGACAGTTCAGAAGATTCTCTCTTCTTATATAGACTACTTAGTGAAATCCTTCTAGTGACACAAAGGAAAACCTGCTTTAACACCTACTCAAGGGGTTTCCCTGCCTAACAACATGCGTCATCTAGTGGCTAGAGTAATAATTCAAGAAATATTCAAGAATATATAGAATTCAAGAATTAGAATTCAAGAAGTTGGCTTTATATTGTGTTTGGTGGCATAGACAAGGTTCGTGTTCTTTATGACTAGACATAAAATTATTTTTTTTTACTTGATGTTTAGTTCAGCAGCGACTTCATATGGATGGGAATCAGCCTTGTTGGGATTGTGGAGTTATATTGAACTTGTGTTGGTTGCAGTTAAAGCATTCCATGGTGTGAATATAATTTAGCTTGGCAGGTAAAGTTCAGTTTTTCACACTGATATGCTTCTAGTTGCAGCTGGTGCCTGACACAGATAGAAATCAAGCTGAAATGTTTAATTAGTTGTCTACAAGATTTGTTTTTTTTTAAATGTAAAAGTTTGATATATAAAAAGATTCTGCTCTTTGTATCTGTTCCCTTAGCTGTTTTACCTTTCTATCACAGTGCCAAGCTGCCATTTTACCTTGTTTTCCCAGTTATCCCTTGGTTAGGTTTTCACTTGCATCTGTGCATTAGAGATCATTTTTAGACTTTAAGCTACTGTGTAGGAAGGTAGACAATCCAACATTATCTATAACAAGGGACTCTTTAAACCATTCAGCTGTGTGCAGTACATAATGGGTTACATTAAGGCATTTTAAAATCTCTTAAGTACTAGTTGTATTGTAGGATGGAGAGATGAGTAGGACACTGTTTGTGGTCCTTATTTAATTTACCACAAAGGATAATTTGAATGCCAGTACCTCTAAAACCAATAGTAACAGCATTCCTGTACCAGTCTGCATAAAAAAATGTTCTTATGTGATACAGGCTGATTAATTAGCAACAGTTACATGTATTTTTATGCATAAATGTCATTATTAAATCATTCAAGGCTCATACATAGGGGTGTTTCCTCATACATTTAAAAAGCATGTTGAATGCACACTTATTTTAACTTAAATAAAACAAATTCAGTGTCCTGATAATGGGATAATGGAGATCCATTTGAAAAAGTCTGAATAGCAGAACTATAACTGAAGTGCTTTCTGTGGATCAGGACACTGGTTAGCTGTGTGTATCAGCATAGTGACGTGGGATTGCAGTGAATACTATGAGAAAACACCAGTACAAAATGATCACAAATCAAGTTAATTTATCACACCAGATGGAGACACTCTCACTCATCACCCCAATTATACAGCAGCCATTTATTTTGCATATAGTGTTAGTATGTCCCAAAGTACAGCAGTTTCACCAAAGTTGCTCCAAACCCCCAATTATTTTCCCTGCTCTCCCTATGTCCAGAAATTCAAAATTGTGTAAGTATTTCTGGCAGATTCGTGTGATCCTTAATCCAAATAAGATGTAAGGTGACAATTAGCCTTAAGGGTTTGTTCACCTTTTAATTAACTAATACTATGATGTAGAGACTGCTATTCTGAAACAATTTGCAATTGGTCTTCATTTTGTATTATTTAGCTTTTTATTCAGCAGCTCTCCAGTTTGGAATTTTAGCAGATACTGTATCTGTTTGCTAGGGAAGGCAAATTTAAAAACTATTAAAAAATAAAAAATGAAGATCAATTGAAAACTTGCTTAGAATAGGCCATTCTATAACATACTAAATGCTAACCTAATAGTTCATTAGTTGGCCAGGGGGTGTTAGAACAAGTGAAGTTGCTATGTTCTTGGTTTTATCTGCCAGTATAGGGACTCAAGCAGTTAGTTTTATGAACAGGAGATTCCTGGAGTAAGGCACCACTGTGGGCATCCGCTATGGACCTTATAGCATGCAATCGCATGGACCTATATTGACAGGCTAAATGACAGGATGCATGGACATATTGAAGGGCTTCTGCATTTGATTTTTTGGGGGGAGGGTTAAATTATTTAAATTTTTTTGTGTCTGTTAATCTTGGAATTTTCACTACTATCTGGTTGCTAGAAACCAGGCAACAGCTTGAAAGGCAGAACAGAAGATGAAAACAAGTGGGTCTAAATAAAAAATATAAGCAATAAAATATATGAATAACAATAAAAGCGGCAGATTTATCAAAATGTGAGTTTCCATAAAACTCGCTAACGTTCTATTCATTCCTATGAGATTTTTAGAAGCGCATTTATCAAATGGTGAGCTCTAACTTTCGCCTATTGATAAGGATGCTTCCAAAAATCCCATAGGAACGAATAGAACTTTGGTGGGTTTTATGTATTAATATCTAAACTCACATTATGATAAAGTTGTTCTTAGCGATCATAAACCCCTTCCTTTTTTTTTTTAATATCAATACAGATATTAAATATATTGCTAAATACAGCTAAATACAGTATGTAATTTTGCAATATCTGTAAAACAATGACTGAGAAGCACTGTATCGGACCCATTATCTAGAATTATTGGTGCCTGGGTTTTTCTGGATTAAGGGTCTTTCCATAATTTGGATCTCCATATCTTAAGTCTACTAAGAAATCATTTAAACAATAATTTAACCCAATAGGACTGTTTAGCCACCAATAAGGATTAATTATACCTCAACTGAGATCAAGTACAAGGTACTGTTTTATTATTTTAGGAAAATTATTTACAGAAATTCTTTGAGTATTTGATTAAAATTGAGTCTGTGGGAAATGGCCTTCCTGTAATTTGGAGTTTTCTGGATAATTGGTTTCTAGATAACAGATCTCATACTTGTACTAAAAATATAATATTTTTCATTCTATTTTGTATTACATTTTAACTTTAAATGCTCACGTCACACAGTTCGCTATGTAATATATCTCTTTCTAAATGAATCCCTGCGAAGATTTTAGTATTAATAAAGAAGTTTCCGGAACACTGAAAACAAACTACGTCTACAGAATTATAAAAACCCTCTCTCCTGAGATGACTGTGCAGGAGCCAAAATCATGGTGTCTGTTGAGTAAACACATTTAATATGTGGCCAGATTTCCACAAGGGCACAGTGGTAAATTAGGACAGCCAATTATATAGAGATGAGTGAAGTCATGCTTGAGTCTAACTGGTGACATTTGAAATATGTGTTTAGGGACAGTGAGCTTGTCATGCTTACAATGATTTTTGTGGACTCAACCCAAGGTTGCTATCATTTTTGGCAGATGCTTGGCAAGGATCTTACAATGCAATGTAACAGTAATACTTGGCATGTCAGTATAATCCCTGGTTCTAATTCAGTAATCTCTGAGATGCTATTTAACCTACCAAATATACAGCAATTATATATGTGGCACAGACTACATTGCTAATCAATGGCATTTTTGCTCTCAGCTAAACACTTCCTTGAGACAAAGAAAACATTGAAGAACTACTGTATAGTTGTAATACAGGTATGGGACCTATTATCCAAAATGCTCAGGGGTTTTCCCGTTAAGGGATCTTTCCCTGGATCACCATACCTTAAAGGAACAGTAACATCAAAAAATTAAAGTGTTTTAAAGTAATTAAAATATAATGTGCTGTTGCTCTGCAAAAAACTGGTGTTTTTGCTACAGAAAATCTACTATATAAATAAGCTGCTGTGTAGCCACGGGGGCAGCCATTCAAACTGGAAAAAATGAGAAAAGGCACAGGTTACATAGCAGATAACTAGTAGATAAGCCCCATGTAATCAGGGTTTCTCTGTTATCTGCTAAGTAACCTGTGCCTTTTCTCCTTTGAATGGCTGCCCCCATGCCTACACAGCAGCTTACTTATATAAACTAAAGTAGTCTTTCTGAGGCAAACACACCAGTTGTAGCAATGCAGGGCAACAGTACATTATATTGTAATTACTTTTATACACTTTAATTTTTTTGGTGTTACTGTTCCTTTAAGTCTATAACAATAATTTAAACATTAGTAAAACCCAATAGAATGCTTTTGCCTCCAATAAGGATTAATTATATCTTAGCTGGGATCAATTACAAAGTACTGTTTTATTATTACAGATTACATTTTAAAACTGTGAATTATTTCCTTGTAATTCTGTAATTCAGAGCTTTCTGAAAAATGGGTTTCCAGATAACAGATCCCATGCCTGTAAATAGAATTGCATATCTACATAGAGGCTTACAGATCCAAAACTGAATGTAAGCAGTAAGTAATTGGAAAAATAAAGAAGGTGAATAGGTGTGACATAAGGCAATTCCACATCCAAGGAGAGTAATTGAATTCCGATCTAGATATTCTTGGGCCTCTCCTTCATATATTTGGATGCCACCTGGTTTAATGGAAGCTAATCCATTGACTCCCACTGGGTTGAGTGTTGGAGCCCAACATATATCTCAGCGAAGAAGCTGTAATGGATTGAACAAGGCGTAGGTAGATGGAGGGTCAGAACCAGAGAAACAAATAATTGTGAGGCAAACTCAAAACCAGGGCACCCAGGAATATCCTACAAAAGGGAGTGAATGGTATCTTAAATCTTTTTATTTATATGATTCTGAGCCCAGTTAATAATAAAAGTGTGACATTGATTTAAATTCTATAATTCTGTAATTTTGTATTGAATGTTGCTTAATAGTTGGGTATTTCTGTTTCATCTTTATGGAGTTTTTTATCTGTTCAAATCTATCAAAAAATGATCAAATTTATATGATGGTGATATGAAGTTCTAATTGGCCCTAAACTTTTTAATGAAAACAAAAATGTATTTTCCTTATATTTGGTCCAATGCTGTGTTTCTTATCAATGTATAAAAATTAGAACATGCCAGTACTATAGGATTACCCTTTGCAATGGATTTAAGGGATAATAAGGTAGCATGTAGAATGTAACGGACAGCAGTGTTTTTCTTAGTTTGTTTTCAAACGTGATGGGCTTAGGACATTTTTTGTTTTATTTTTAGTTTCTTGAAAAGTATGAAATAGAAAACTTTTGATGTTGTTATATATAGTTTATGTATGTGAGTGTATAGATAGGTTTGTATAAGTTTGTGTTCGCCCTGAAGCTGGGTGAAACTGAAAACAATGAAGGGATTAACTTGTCCTTGAAAATGTGTCAAGGCCAGGCTGTCACTGACTATTCTATTCCTCTACTATTCTAGCCTCCATAGGACTCAATGGTACTCAACAGATCAAACCTCTCATTTTTATTTTTTTTTACAAAAAAGTTAACCAAACCTTAATAAATCACGAATTATGGAATTTTTCAGGAAACAATAATGAAAAAACGAGTTCTAGCAAAAACCCATTCATAAACCTTGAAAATATCTAGAAATAAGAAAAAATCCGACTTTATCTCAAAATTGCTTAGTAACTCTGCCCCTAAATGTAAATTTTTGCGTATTCCACCTCTGACGTGTCTGGCAAGTATGGGTTAAATACTCACGGGTAGGACTATAGGAAGTTTGTCAATGTTGATACTGGCCATGAAGTAGGGATCTTTCTCTCTTTTTTCTCTCTCTCTCTCTCTTTCTCTCTCTTTCTCTCTCTCTCTCTCTCTTTCTCTCTCTCTCTTTCTCTCCCTCTCTCTCTTTCTCTCTTCCGTGCTCAGCAAAGAATAGTCTGACATAAACACTTATAAGTAGCAGCACATGCCGTATAAAATCAATTCAACATGGCTTGCACAAACTATATACCTTTACTGCTTTCAAGAGACTTAGCAAAAAGCACAAAGTAAATGCTAATTAGCTACAAAGGCATCTGTTTAACTGCATTGTTACACGATGTTAACACTTCTCTTCACAATAAAAATGCAAAATATATGCATTTTATTGTTTCAGCATACCATCTACATAACCATTCTTCCTAAATATGAGGAGGCAGTAAAGGCAAAAATATTTTTTTTTATCTTATTTGAAGTTTCAGGCAAAGCAGAACACTTTTCTAATGCATTCTCATTATTTCTTTGTTTTAGTTTTTGAGCTATGATAATTTAAAGTGCCTTTTACTTCTGCCTTCTCATTCTGTTTCCTCTGTCTGCCTATTCTGTATTAAGTATGCATACAAGCTAAGCAATGACAATACTATCTGCCTGTATGTAACTGCAGCCCTGCTATGACACAGAAGTCCTTTGTTCACAACGTACTGCTCTAATCCATTTAGCATACTTTCCGACTGTCCTGATTTTCGAGCGCTGAACACTAAAAATGATACAATGTTTCTCAACCTTAATTTAAAAAGTAGCTTTTGGCAGAGAGCCCAGATAACTTAACACTCTACACCTGCACTTAGATACAGTTTCTCAAACTTTATTAAAAAAGTAGCTTTTGGCAGAGAGCCCAAAAAGGTAACAAGCTACACTTGCACTTAGATACGATTGAACTAATAAGCTAAACAGGTCTCTTGGGGGAGACTTGCAGCTTAAAGGGCAATTTATCTGTAATAACACATAAAACAAGACCCACAAAACCCCCAGAAATGTGCTCAAACTTTAAATAACCTGCCAAATTTTGTAAAATGGGAGTGGTATTTGGGGGGTGTGGTTGCAAAAATGTGCATGGCCTTTACATTTTTCAAATGTTGGGAGGTATTAGTGGTACCACAAGCAAACTGTGTGCCTTTTCTTTCCACCTGTACCAAGCACAATTACATAACGTTATTTGTAATTTCAAACGCTGTTTGAAAATAATCAAAATTGTAGTTTAAGAGATAAAGATAGTGTAGTGTAGGTGATTAAAGTGGCCTAGGTTTCCCTAGACAGCTGCCTTTTTTGTTTACTCTTATTTCCAGCCCAGAATGATCAAACCATTTACCGCTAACTTTGCCAAATGTACAATAAGAAACATTGTGTTTCTTAAAATTTTAACTAAAAAAGTTGCTAGGAGTAGGGAGATCTAATAAGATTACCATGGTAGCATTCAGCAGACCTCCTGTTGGCAGCAGTAAAGTATTATTTTTGCAAAGCATTTAATTTAGATGGGAGGTCTGAATGTATTTGCTTGCACCAGTTAGCTAAGAGATTACTGTAATACTCTACAGTATCTGGTATTCCCAGTAATTCAGGGACGCAGGAAAAGCAGCACTCTGGGAAAAGGGGTGTTTCGCTTTTAACGCCACAGTTGCATTTTGAACTCATGTTGAATCTCAACAACAACGAAACATTTGTAAAGCGCTTTTCTCCCATGGGACCCAGAGCACATAAGCTTGTCTCAGATCATGTTACCACAGACACTTTTTGATAAAGGGTCTATGGTAACCCAAAACATATAATGTGTGAAAATAAAAAACATTTGCACAAGTATTCTCCTTAGTCCCTATTTTTTCTTTTTGATCACTGTATAATTGAGAAGAGGCAAAAGTCTAGGGCAGGACATTGGAGGAACACTTGGGACTTCTTGACTTCCTGGTATCCATATAGCGCACACACTATGGTTAACTTAGAAGCAAAGTAACGTGCCTGAATGTTTTTGTGTAAGGGAGGAAACTGGAGTACCTAGAGGAAACCCATGCAGACATGGGAAGAAACTCACTGAAGATATTGCTGTGGCTGAAAACAAACTCAGGACCCCAGCGCTGCAAAGCAGTGCTACCCACTGAGCCACCACGTTGAACTTGCACCCAGTTAGCATCAAAACACAATAGCATCTATTTTTACATATAAGGCGTATAACTATTTGTGTTTGAAATCACACTTTGCAGACTATATTTGCAGTAATAAATATGATGAGCAAAATGTTTTCCCAGGCACGAATTCACAGTCAAATTCCCCATTGGAGGATTTTTTCACAAAACAGCCACAAACATTTGCCAGAAAAATTAATTTGCCAAGTGAGGAAAAAATCGTGGTCACGTCAAAAAAGTTGTGGTCTCGCCAAAAAAAGGTTGCGCTAAAATAGTTGCACGGTACCCACATTTTGGCAATTTTTTTGCTGTTTTGTGAATTTTTTTGCAAACGGGACAGCTTCGCTCATCACTAGACATAAATGACTCCTATAATGTCTGCTCTGCTATCTTATCTTCTACTTCACTTTAGTGAACATATGGTTCATGGCTTGCTCATTTAAATGTGCTTGAGATCCTGAAGTTTTCTTCTTGACAGTACCTGATGTCTTTCTTCATGCACCTTTGTCCTGCTATTCAGCAAACTCATTTCTTTCAAGATATTACTGGAACATAAAGAGGGTTTAAATAACTCTCTGGATCTTTATATATTAGATGTTAGTTCCCGTGAGTAATCAATTTGTTGTGAGTGATTCTGTGACACTGGCACTCAAATGAAACATGAGAAACTAATAGTCTTGTAATTTTTATCATCTGTATGGTATACTCATATTTCCCGTTTTGAAGTTATACTAATGACTGGTGCACCTGTAGACCTTTCAGGCTATTTAATTTTGGCACACAGAATCTAACATTATGACACTACTATGGGTAATTTGTAAAACGGCATGTGAGCTCCTCTCATTATCTGCAGGGAGAGAAATGTGTTAGAATTACAAACGCATAATGTGCATGTAAATTAGAGATGGATTAGTAATAGGCAGATGTTGAGCTAGCAATTGTCCCTTAATTCAACTATTGCTTTCTTCATCCTTCAAATGTACCATGTGTTCCAGCAGTGATAAACCTATAACTACACTCTAGCACCTGGTGTCCATTGTTTTCCAGTTACCTCTGCCATTGTGAACAACTGCAACATAAGCTTCTCTTGACCTATTTGTGTCTCAGTCTGTTACAAAGAAAGCTTCTCATTTTATTATATTATAAGCAAATACAATTTACTGCAAACAAATTGCTGCACAGTTTATGAGATCCTTCTGTTCAAATACAAGTACAGAAGCTGGTAGAACATTATTCTGATGAAAAAGGGTAAAGAAAGCTAGATAATGATGTGTGCTTAAAAGAGAAGGAAGTTAAACTTTATAGTTAAGTCCAAAGAGGAACTCCACCCAAACAAAACTTGAGTGTTTTGAAACATGAACATAATTTCAAGCAACTTTGCAATATACATCAATTAAAAATATGCAGCCTTTTCATAATTTTTAATGTAATAATATGGTTTGGAACCGTCACCTAAGCCTGACCCCCTGTTTTCCTGATGATCTGGCTGACTACTTTGGCACTCAGAGTAACAGTAGTTGACTGTCCTTAGCCTGCCTTCAGCCGGCATCCTCCAATTGCCACAATTCCCTGCACACATGATGTGAATAAGGAAAGTGACATCACAGGGCAATGCATTGTGGGTTGTGTAGTTCCTTCATTTTGTCTGTAAGTTGTGGAAAAGTTGTTATAATTTGTAACATCAATGTTTGAGTCCCTTCTCCCCTGGCAGGATTTCAAATGATACAGATAGAAAAGAACTGTTTTGCAGCTGGATTTCAGGATATAAAAAAATCTTACTTTTTAAGGAACAGATTACAGTATTACATTGAAGGGTATGCTATGGGTTTTTCTGTTGTGTGGGCCTTTTTACTAAATTTTGGTTTGGAAACTGGAGTTCCCCTTTAAATGACTTTAAAGGAGAAGAACAATTATTATGTAATTGCCTATAGATTTGCCACATTAGTGCCACCTAGAACAATATATTTATTCTGCAGAAACCATTAACATACCTAAGTAAACAGCTTTAGAGGCTTTCTCCCTTTGCTTAAAATAGCAGCTGCCATTTTAAGTGGCTTCCTTCCTGCAGCTCTAGCCATTATAGCTCAGATCACACATTCTTAAGGGAGGGGGGAGGGAGTTCTTAGCATACTCGTGGGAGGGGGAGCAGGAGAGAGGAGAGAACTGGCGGACTCTGGCCAGGGGAATTAAAGATGTTTCTGAGAGAGGAAGTCAGACCTCATGTTTACAAAAAAGAGACAGGAAATCCTGTGTTTCTTTTGATAGAGGACTCAGTGCAGCATTTCTGTGAGTGCTTATGGCTGTATTTCCATAGACCTTTCTGATAAAGCTTACTTAGTTTTTACCTTCCCTTCTCCTTTAAAGAGAAACAATTTTCAAACATTCTTATCTTTCAGTGTAGTCCAGTTTGTTCAGTTTTATACTTTATTCATTTCTACTGTTGCAAAAAGTCCTCTTGAAAAAGTTCTTTTAATTTACCTCTTTGATGATGAGTTGATGAAGCACAGTTTATTTTAATACCTGGCATCTACATGACACTTTTTGCTACTGAAATATGTTGCCTTTCCTTCACTTCCAGTTTGAAACTACTGTAGGACACATACTTCAGTGTGCATGGGGGAAGATTTTAATCAAAGGGATCAGTGTGGGGCCCCAAAGTAAGCATTCTGGAATCAGCAAACCAGAGTTTCTTCTTCATTAAAAGTTGTCGATTAACTGTGAAGGCAACAGGAATTAGCTTTGATGTCACTTCTGGTCAATTCGCAAACCTTTATGAACTAGTCAAGTGGACCAAAAGTAAATTGCAGTAATGTGCTTGCTAGGTCCTAAAAATGGCTAAATATGAGTCACCTGAGAACCTAAGAGATAACTGGAAACTGTGCAACAGCAAAACACCTATAGGTAATATTATTGTTATTTCATAGGCAGGGGGCTTCAAGATGAGGTTATGGTTCCTTTAAATTCACAAAACATTGCCATTTTAACAACATGGTACACCATGTCAAATCACAGTTCTAAAGCTGTGTGTAATGCTGTTTAATAATAAAATGTAAATTTGTAGCTAAATGTAAAATAATTGTATAAAAAATCCTTTATCCTGGTATATGGGGATTAGTTTCCACCATTGTTTTTCACTGCTTATATCAGGTGGATTCCATTCAAGTAAATGACAGACTGCAAGGTCAGGTTCGGGCGCTTCTCCACTGGCTCAAAATTGCTGGTTAACAAAATGCCGATGTGCAACAGGCCTTAGTGTAAAAAAAAAAACATTTCAGGACCAAACGTCTTTGTTAGCTAGATATACCCAACTGATTTAAATGAATTTACCTAATAATAGCATAATTTTAGGTGTGTGGCATAAAAAAATACACCTTTTATATAAATTATGGAATTACATAAATTTATATAGAAGCTACTAAGTTCAGAAAAGCCTTGTTGTTTAGTAATTAGTAGTAGTAAAACATGGTTACCCATTTTGGCCAATTTGGTAGTTTTCAAAAATGTACACCTGGGGTACACCTAATGTTGGAGGATTTTTGGCTTTGGAATCTAAAGTATGCCATACTCTGCTGTAATCTTTTATAAATTCAGCAATTTACAGCTTTGAGTTTTTGATCAATAAAAGTCAGAAATCTCCATAAAACTATATATATTTGGTATTGGCATGTTTGAAAGACATGAGGCTTTATTATTAATGAATCAGGTTGTCAATCATGAACAGTAAATATGGTTTCACCCCAAAATTCATCCTAACTGACATTCAAGCTGGGCTTTCAGGAGACCAAATAGTCTTTCTTCCCAAATCTCACTCTAACCAGGCTTCAGACAGAGCCCCTCTGCCATTGTTCCAAGTTTTGAGAACCACAGATTTTTTCTTTCTCAAATTTGCTTTTGTTTTGTCTTATTAACTTGATATAAGACATGTATTCATTTTACCCATTAATTATTATCTGTTTCAATTCATTTGTATCTCTGTTTAGCTTTAATTTAAATCTCAGGCAGTATTTTGTCAATTAGCGTCACAGAACACAATGCACAGTACAAGTGCACTCTTTTATCTTGTTTTCTTTTTTTAATGAACAGATATGTTGTTGCCTGTAAAGCTTATATTTATAGACCCCTATAAACAGCCTTATTATATATAAATAATTTAATAGAATTCCATTAAAATTGTAGCTGCATCTCTTTATTATAAATTGCTCAATTAACCTGTTCTGTCCCCTCTCTCAGTTCTGCATTTATTGCACATATTTGTACTGATTCCTGGGTATGGTTTGCATATTGTACCTACCACTCAGCTCACAAGCTAATGCTGCATTCTTTGCTCCGACTCAAAGGCTTGTCTTGAATTCCTTGTAAGTCCAAACATATTCTATTTGTCAGGACCTTTGATATTTTCCTGTTTGAAGCGAGGCACACCAGAGACTAAAGATTCCTAACCTACCTTGCAGGTATTATTGATTTATTTTAGTATCTAGCACAGAGGCACTCCATTTAGTCTGAGAGTTTGTAGTTTTGAAGGAAAGTAAATATTTAAAAAAAACTAAAATTATATATCCAGGGGGTGAATAAAAGGAAGGGCAAATTTTGGATAATCAGTTATTTTGGTCTTTTAAAGGTACAGAATCCTCTATACATCAGAGTAAAAAGAACAAATATTACAGTTACAGTAGATCGAGACTGTATTCAGCCTGTTACATAGCACAGCACATTATTATTATTGTTTGTATATGACCAACACATTCCACAGTACTTTACAGATAGGGCTTACAGGGCCATCATCAGGGGGGATGGGGGGACAGTTCTCCTTGGCCCAGTGGATTTTAGCTGTTAATGGCCTGTACAGGCTGTTATCCAGGGCAGGGCCCCCACAGCTGCAGACTCGGGATGGGAAGGTGGAGCCATACTCCCTGCATCTTCTTTGACCCATACAGTTTTCAATACTTCTCATTTTTCCACAGTAGTTAAGTCTCGGCAGAGCTGCATGAGATTTGGATGAGCTGGGAGGAAAGTTCAAGCTTCCCCCCAGAGAAAATGAGAAAACGAGCAGTATGGAAATTTGTGTAGGGCAAAGAAGATGCAGACATGCCAGCGTAAAAAAATCCAAGTAAGAAGTTAAGACTGGGGAATGAGGCACTTAACAGAGATAATGGCACAGGGGGTGACTGCTATTTAAATAAAAATAATTATTATAGGTAATAATATATTTGTGTTTTCTCTCAAATATAGGCTAGTGCTTAAAGGAGAATGCAAATCAAAATTTAGAAAGCATACTGCCCAATAGTCCTCCTATTGTTTAGTAAAAACGCCACACTTTTGGCTCACCTAATCAAATATTTACTCAGTCACACTTACTTCACATTTTCTGGAACAGGCAGCCATCTCTAAAAAGGTATTCTCCCTTCCTTTCCCTCCTTGCCTCATACTACACATGTGTTTCATTCCCTCCCCCCCCCCTCTGCCAGATCCGCTTCTGATTGGCTTGTGGGTATGTGTAGCTCAGAACAGGAGACAGGATCAAGTTACACACATGCTCAGAGAATAGGAAGGCTGCCGCTGGCAGCCTACAGGAAGGGGAGAGAGATTTCAGTGATGTCACTGCAGTCTTCACACTGCTGTAGGCTGCCAGCACCATATCTCAGAGAGGCAAGCAGGGATCTGGGAATTTAGATATGCAGTAAGTACTTAAAAAGAATGCCTTTAGACTTTAGAATTTATATTAACCTTTCATTGTCCTTTAAGATAGAAAAATGGCTGTGGGGAGGATGGTTGTGTTAAATCAGCCTCCCTATCTACAGTCTGGTTACAATTTGCTATAGACTATAACTGCATAAACTGTTTTTTAGTAGGCATTATCAAACGGATGCATAACTACACAGAGGTTAGTAGTATGACTGGGTTATTTATATGTAATAAACCAAATCTTTTTATAATACATCATAGCATTTTGTCTTGCCATTTATTAATAGGGCATACCATATATACCAGTGAATAAAAAAAGATAATTTAAGTTAAAAATCACCAAGTTATTTCAAATATATGCATGTCTATGTTATTTAGAATGTGCTTTAGTTTTAAAATGTTATCTGTAATTTTGTGGTGATCATAATGTAGCTCACCCAGTGACCCCCCTGCACCCAGTCTGGCAGAGCGCTAGAGATGTGCTGCTCCCTTCATGTGTTGCTTAGTAACTTCACAACTGGACAAAGGCCAGTTAAGCATCTGTCTGACAAGCATTTAATCTCTTGTTTTTAAACTTCCCCTTAATAGCTAGGAATGCATCACTGTACAAACACAGGCACCGAAACACAGTCAACAGTTGCTCAAAATGATTACCTGCCGTTCAGGCTCAGATGTAAAGATATATATATATAGCAGCATATCTCATTTTCATTTACAGCGTAGTCTGTCACATTTCAAACATCCGTGTAGAAGCTGGTTAATTAGCTAGGACCTGCTAGAACTGCAAACATGGAGGTGAGATTGAGAGAGAAGGGGTGTTGGGGTTGGTTTGAGTTAGTTATACAGATATTATAAATAACTAAGTTTACACATTTTACTGTAATTAAGTCATAATCCTGAAGGAATCCTAGACTGAATGCTATAACTATCAGGAAAGTATTCTTTGTAACTTATGTGAATTTTTAATTATTTTTACCTTGCAAAAGACACTCTGTACTTGTTTTTATGAAATAACATACAAAAGCAGTACAAAGTGATTTTTCAAAAAATGTAGAAAAGAAAACAACAACCAACATAAGGAACCATACAAACCTAGAATAAAAAATAATCCATTTGATGTGCAGTAAGAGGGATAGTTGGGGGGTTAACAGTTGGCTCAACAAAGTTTTCAGAGTTTATAACTGATCATGGTGTAGTTAAGGTCAGACCTTGTAGCTCCCACAATGACCAGACACATTGACACATTTATCTCCTTCTTTGTAGTGATAAGCGAATCTGTCCCATTTCGCTTCACCAAAAAATTTGTAAATCTTACAAAATATTTGTGAAACGGCGAAAAATTAGCAAAGCCTCAAAAATGTTGAGCGTCAAAAAAAAATTGTAGCGTGCATCAATTTTTTGACACACGTAACAATTTTGTGTTGTTCATTTAAAAAAAAAATGACACATGCGTTAATCATTTTTTTTATGCACTCAACAATTTTTTGTGGTGTGGCAAATTTTTCCACAGCAAATATTGTTGCCCATTGTCGCAAAAAAAAAAAAAGCGCAGAAATTTGCTGCAAATCCATGCCTGGCAACGTAATACATTAACAATATATAAACAATAGATATCTGTTTGGTTACCTGAGCCCCATTTCTAGATCATTGCTCTAAGAATGTTTACTATTTACACCATATTTCAAGAAAGAAGGCTGTTTACGTGAAAATTCTAGGGTTCTGTATCAAGAAAAGAACATTTCTCGTGAAGGGATAATTTTTTTGCCCTTGTCACCACTGTATTAACTTATAACAGCTCCGTATCATACCTTGTGGTACACTTTGGGGCACATTTACTAATCCACGAACGTCCGAAAAGCGTCCGAATGCATTTTTTTCTTAATGAACGGTATTTTGCGATTTTTTCGTAAATTGTCGCGACTTTTTTGTAGCCATTACGACTTGCGCGAATTGTCGCGACTTTTTCGTAGCCGTCGCGCCGAGTACGAAAGTTTCGGATTCATTCAAGCTTCAGTATCGTGACTTTCCTTGGGCCAGGTTGGAGCTGCAGAGTGCCATTGAGTCCTATGGGAGGCTTCCAAAATCATGCAAAGTCTGAAAGGTTTGCCCGCCGTTTACGAGCGCTCAATACAAAAAAGTCGCGACAATATACGAGCAAGTCGTAACGGCTACGAAAAAGTCGCGACAATATGCGCAAGTCGTAACTGCTACGAAAAAGTCGCGACAATTTACGAAAAAGTCGTGACGCAGACGGAAAAATCGCAAAATATGAAAAAGTCGCAAAATGTTCGTTTCCAATCCGATTTTTTCCCATTCGTGATTCGGATTCGTGGATTAGTAAATGTGCCCCTTTGTGTGACATTTGATGCATGTGGGAGTTGGTTTATGGAATTGTTCCATGTATAAAAAAATGAGTCTCTCTCTGCAAAGCGTCTTCCATCCTGTACTTGTAAAATATATTATAACGTTTTCGCTTTACCAAAACTATTGAGGAGGCTGTTTTTTTTGAGTCATTTAGTTGTCTTCTGTAGTTTATTTATTGTCCTTATCCAACCTCACCTCATTCCAAAATTCTTTGACTATTGGACATAACCAGACAGAGTATTAAATTGAATTTTGGTGTATTACACTTCAGACAATTATCTGGCAAGAGAGATTCTGTGTCTTTTAAATTGGGTTAAATATAATTAATGTAACAGATGTAATTTCCCATTTCTTGATATTTACTTAAAGGTAGTATGCTCATCATGTGTTCCTGCCTTATTATAAAAAGAGTTACTGATTTTGAAATATATTTGGCCTATCTACCTGGTTTTAAGTAATCATTCTCTGAATAAAGAGTAATTTTCAAATGAAAATTGATGAATAGCAGTACAATTTTCCAATACAAGTCTATCTATCTAGATTTCTATCTAATCCAGTGACTGGCAGCCTGATTTGCACCTTCTCGAAGCAAGACTTCTTTTTATCTGTGATGATTTTGCTTTTCAAATTGTGTTATCTTTGTTGATACCCTTATCCCTTAAGCTGGCCATACACGCAACGATAATATCATATGAAACCTCGTTTTGTACGATATTCGGTGCGTGTATGGCAAGTCGGCGAGGCGACCGATATGGCAGGAGGCTGCTGATATCGGTCGACTCGCTGATCGGGTGGGTTAAACTATTTTGATCGGACACCATAGAAGGCGCCTGAGCAAAATTTGCTTTCAGAGCTGAATCGGCAGAAGGAGGTAGAAATCCTATTGTTTCTACCTCCATATCTGCCGTTTCAGCCCTGAACGTTAGTGGCCATTTGGATTGATCTTTCGTGCGACCGATGGTTGCACGAAAGATCGAAAATCACCACGTGTGTGGCCACCTTTATTCTAGGGGATTGTTATTGGTGGATCTGGTAGTTTTGTAGGTTTCTGGGCCTGATAAGATGTTGCATTGGCTATACAGTATGTATTCCTCCTATGATACACAAGTAGTTGGTAAGTGCACTTTATTGAGTTAGCCCCCTCGTTAGTTTCCCCTAACTAATGGCGGAGATGCTGAGTATACTATCAGGCAAAGATACTGAATATTGCAACTTAATTGTTGAAATAAAGTTTTGTATTGTTTTGCCTAATAAAAGTTATATCATGACTATATTATAATGCTGAGTTTCACCCTGTCTCCTTTTTACTGGCTGCATCCATGAATAAGGATGATCTATTGAGATGTCAGTGTTCTTTTTTTTTTTTGCAGCATTTTGCTAAAAAATGTGTAAATAAATGTGAAGAGGTCTGCACTCAGCATGATATGAGCAAAATGTGTGTGTGGTCTTTCAATTATTATTATTTAAAAATCCTCTTAATCCTCTCTATCATCACCACCATCGCCCAGCAGTTCCTGCTCTGCTTCCTGGCAGGGGATCATCACAAACCTGATTAATTAGAAATGGAAGTTGTACCAGAAAAAAAAACATCTCATTAAAATCCATTAGTTATCTGATGGGAAAAGCTTGTGTTGATAGCATCTGTTATCTTAGTAATCGGCAGAAAGAACAGCAGAGATCCTGAGAAGCTTTTGCAAGGAAAATGTGCTTTTCTTGTTAATATCACTTTAATTCAGGAAAATACGTGGAGCTGCAAGTGTTTGGTCTGGCACTGGGCATGCTGAGGTTCTGTGGATCTGTTTACCAAGAAGACTGTTTAACAGAGGATAATTCTTTTGAGATTAAATTGTCTGGCATTTATGCATTCAGCATGAGAGCTCAAACACTATGAAAAGAAGAACTCATGGATATAATTTTGCTGGGGGCTATAAAAATTGCATTGATTTCATCTGGAGAGAGTCAGAGAGAGAGAGTGAGAGACAGAGAGACTGAAAGAGAGTTGCAATTAACTCTTCTAGTGCACTGGCACTGGTTTGCCAATTAATAAAAATAATTAATAATCAATTAGCTACATTTTTTTTTTTTAATTTAGGCAAAAGGATCTCTATGTAACAGGTTTTCAGACAATGGGCTACCTAAGATCTCAGTTACCCTAAATGGATTAAATCAGACTTGGTCAAATAGGTCTCAACTTCCAGCAACACTCAGGAGGGCACCCAGGTGGGCCCTCGTGTTACTTGTGTTACTGTTGGAAAAAGGGTTAACCACACTGATTCCACATACAAAGCATAATCTCACAAATAGCTTGGCTCCCAGTGGGTGCCAGAGATGAAACTCTTTATTGATAGTATAGCTTCACAATCTCTTTGGTAGGTACTGATATGATGGTACAGGCTGTAGTGTAGTGTAATGTAGCTGTTCATAATACCCAATACCCAAGAAGCAATACTTACTGCCTTTGACACTCAAATAATCTCTGTATCCCTGAGCCTAACCATTTGAGTCCCAATACTGGTGGCTTTGTCACAGGAGGGTACTCACCCTTTCTGGCCTCCTTGTTGGAGCCTCTGGCTGCTCTACTAACTACCCCAATTCTGCCTTTAACTCCTAGAGCGTGCTATTACAAACTTCCTAACACTTAGGGGCACATTTACTTACCCACGAACGGGCCGAATGCGTCCGATTGCGTTTTTTTCGTAATGATCGGTATTTGGCGATTTTTCGGAAAATTGTCGCGACTTTTTCATTGCCATTCCGAATGTTGCGCAAAATTTGGCGATTTTTTCGTAGCGTTACTACTTGCGCGAAAAGTCGCGACCTTTGCGGAGCCTTCGCGCCGAGTACGAAAGATTCAGATTCATTCAAGCTTCAGTATGGTGACTTTTCTTGGGCCAGGTTGGAGCTGCAGGGTGCCATTGAGTCCTATGGGAGGCTTCCAAAATCATGCTAAGTCTGAAAGTTTCGCCCGCCGTTTACGAGCGCTCAATACGAAAAAGTCGCGACAAGATACAAGCGCATCGTAATGGCTACGAAAAACTCACGTTTTTTTGCGCAAATCATATTGGTAACGAAAAAGTCGCGACAATTTCCGAAAAGTCGTAAAGGCGCCGAAAAAAAATCGCGAAAAAGTCGCAAAATGTTCGTTTTCCAATCGGAATTTTTCCAATTCGGATTCGTGGGTTAGTAAATGTGCCCCTTAGTATTCCTACTGGGACCTACCTCTGTCCCAGGCCCTACAGTACCTCATCCTCTAGTGGAGACTAAAAGAGAAAGAACATGTGGTGAATTCCCCTTTTATAAACTAGGAAATCCTGACATCCTCTAGCTAGTTACTAAACTGCCAGGAAAACACTTTAATCTAGCAATGGGGGATTCAGGGAGGGTAATTTGTACATTTGGTATTCTCTCCCACAGCGCTAGAAGTGGAGGGACTGCCAGTGAGTGGCAGTAAACGAGGGTGGCTGGTAGCAAGGAGGGGAGGAACTGGCGTTGGGACCCTTTGGCACCATTTCTCTTGGGTTGACACCCTATCTCTTGGGAACCTTCACCTTGACCCAACCACTTGTTACATAATAACACCAGGAGACAGAGATGGGGTAAAATGGCCACAGCATTTATTCACATTTTTATCAAATAGACAAGACCTTTGCCAGTCTTACCCAAGGCGATATTTTAAAGCCAGAATTCTATAAGAGATCACTACTATGCTCTGCCATTTCTCACTGAAGGCTTGAATCTCATAGTACTTCCATAGTTGCCATTTGAGATCAGCACTATTTCATTATATTAGCCTCTGATTAATAGACTGCCTCTACCTACAGAGAGGATGTCCCCAAATTCTGCTACCAGCAGGAGCTGCATCTCCCACCATAAGAGAAGTTCAGCAGCCCTGCTGCCAGTCTTTCAATGATAGGAAATCCAAGCAGGCTGTCATCTAGCACAAGCAGTAGTAGTGTCTGCATTTATCAATCCATTGTGCAGTCAAAGGAGAGAACCTCCTTTCTGCCTCTGCTAAAATTACCTGTGCAGTAGTCTGGCAAGTCCTACTACTGCTATGACAGATACACTTAAAATATATTATCATATATCCACAGTTTTGATCCAGAGGAAGGCAAAAAACCCAACCTGAAACCTGTGCCAATTATGCCTCAAGAGGGAAAAAATTATTTTCTGACCCCAATGGTGATCAAAATATTCCCTGGATCAAGCAATTGTAGTTAACATGAATTAATATAATGCTGACTCTCGAGTTTATACTGTATAAAAATACAGAAAGCACAATATAATAATGTATCAGGAAAACATCCGCATTCAGTTATTAAATGATAATATGAGAACATAAAGAAGAGACTGACATTTTCACAAAATATGCAAAAAGGGGGAGGGTAGGTGGGACAATTCTACCTGCTCAGAAAATAAGAAAGTGAACTGCTTCTTCCTCTGACATCACGTCCCTCTTATTCTCCACCCCCTCGGCCCAGCTTTCTCCTGCCTTAACTCATTCCTTCTCACCTAATCACAGCTACATCTAATTCTGCCAATCTCTAAACATAAACCAGTGTAATCTGGCTGCTGGCCATTCAGACCCATTGTCATGCAATCCCCTTGCACTTATAACTCCAGGGCTTTCCTTTTCTACTAAAACATTTACAAAAACACATTTGAGAGTTTTCAATCAGCTAAAAAGTACAACTGAATGTTACTAAACTTCATGGCTTGTAATCAGTGAGGGGAAAACATTCGCACAAGTTGCAATCATCATGTTCACTGATCCTCAAATACCTCAAAGACAAGTCACCCACAGATGTTGCAATCATTTATCAAGGGCGAGTTTAGACTTTATTGAGGAAACCCAAGTTTTTGAAATTAAACTAGCAAACAACTCAAAAGGTTTACCTATTATAGACATATCCAAAGCACTTGTAATCATTTTAGAAACCAGATGTACTCTGACTGCAATCAGTAGAAAATACAAACTGAAGGTTTTTTAACAAAAAACAATTGAATACATAACCTTAGTTTGTTTGTACCTAAACTTAACTCTAAGACCCAACCACAGATTCTTCCTTAAAAAGTAACCTAATCTATAAATAACATGAATAGGCTTTTACGGTGTTGGTATCATCACCCACAATAGAATCCAGTTGTGATTAGTCTTAAGTAACTGGACTTACTAAGTAATCTTGAAATTTTTTTGAGTGGCTTCTTCAGTGTACTGGGTGGTAGGCAATTCCCAGGCATTTTGAACCCCAGAGGCTAATATTGAACCAAGTATTTTCACCATCTTACCTCCTACTCATTCAAAATGCACACTTCAGCGTTCTTTTCTTGAAATAGGACCATAAAATAAAGATGTTTTAAGCACTAAATATGGGTGTTGTGTTGCTTTCTCCTCTCCTTTCCAGGTTGGCATAAATGGCATCCTTTATACCTCTATGAAACTTGCTTAGTCCTAAATATGTACAGGTATGGGACCCGTTATCTACAAAGCCCTGAGTTATGGGAAGGCCATTTCCCATAGACTCCATTTTAATAAAATAATTCACATTTTGAAAAATGATTTTCTTTCTTCTGTAATAATAAAAAAGTACCTTGTACTTGATCCCAACAAAGATATAATTAATCCTTACTGGAGGCAAAACAATCCTATTGGTTTTGTCTACGGCATTTTTGATTTTTTGGCTTGAAACACATTTTGGAGGCATAAAGTCATGTGTCCTGCCAAACAGAGCCTTCTGTAGTCTGCCAGTCCACATTGGGCTACCAAATAACCAATCACAACCTTTTTTTTGCACCCCCTAGGAACTTTTTTAATGCTTGTGATGCTTCCCAGCATTTTTTATATTTAAATGTTGCCCACAAGTAAAAAACGTTGGGGACCCCTGATCAGTTGGGGGTGATTTTCCATGTTTGAATTCAATTTTTTATTTAATTTAATTTAATTTTTTTTGCACTAAAACTCGCAAAACGGCCATTCAAAAACTCAAATGTCTGATGTTTATTAAGTGCAAAAAACCCCGAAAACTCGACTGTATAACTTCTGCATACAAACGTTTGCGAGTTTATGTAGAAAGCAATAGGAGTTGTCCTAGGAACACTCAAGCCATTTGAGTTTTTTTTTAACCAAGCAAGTTTTCTATATTAATAAATGAGCAAGTATTCAAGTTTTTTATTTTTAATGTGAGTTTATTTGTATTAAAAAAAAAATCTCGAGTTCACAAACTCGAAAATTGATAAATAAGCCCATTAATGTTTACATGATTTTTTAGTAGAGGGTTTTTTTTGTAACTTTTTTTTATAAAGGAAACAGAGTGTACAGAAAATATGTTTTTTAAATATATATAAGGTATGGTGATCCCAATTACAGAAAGATCCCTTATCTGCAACATTCTGCATAGCAGGTCCCATGCTTGTACCTCACTGTTCTCAGAGGAGTATCCCATTTACTAATGGTGTAAATTTGGGAAGAATTTTGTCCAGTCTCTATTGCCTTTTTTTATTTCAGCATCAGGATTCAAGCTATGTATTCAATATTTGCAACTATTGCATAAATTGCATATATAATCAATCAAAAAATGGTCCACTCCACACAGGACTTATGACAAAATACTGTGATTTATTAGGTGTATAACAGAACTGACGTTTCGCCCACTCCTGCAGCCTTTCTCAAAGTTATCAACCAAACAACAGGACAAACTTAAATACACAGTGTGGTGGGAAAAAAAAAACTGGTGATGTGTATGCATGACCTATAACATCAATGATATACCGAAAATCCGAAAAAAAAGAAAAGAAAAAAACAAAGAGTATTGAGAAAACATATCACCCTGTTTCCATTGCATTAAAATGAATTATGTTAATAAAAACAATAAAGATGACTTCAGCGATCGCTGTTTTGTATCTTCATTCAATCCTATGAGCACGGGTCTAAACACACATCAAAGGCATTTGGGAACAAGTGTTCCAATTTGTTATCAAAATTAAATTCATTTTAATATTGATATTTGATAATATGTTGCAAGGAAAATAGAGCAAAATGTATGGAATACAATACGCGTTTAGATGCACAAGGGATCGTTGTCAGGATCCCTTCGATCCCTTGTGGATCAAAATGCATTGATGTGAGTGTGGAGCAATAAAATCCTTTTTGATTTTTTGAATTATATTGAGCCGTGAGTGCTTTCAACTGGTTACGTATGGATACATTTTTGGTGAGCACCCGGCGTGTAATTCTAGAGTGGTGAGTGCCGTCAAGGAGAAGATATATATCTTCAAAATAGACCAGCCTGGTTCAGCATGTTAAAACCAGATTTGCTTATATTTGAAAATAATTGTGGTTGCCAAGGAAAGTCATTAAGGAGTCAGTAGACAATGAAATTAACATTCAATTTAATTGTGATATAGTTCCAAACAAATGCATCTCACTATGTGCAGACTAGCAAAAAAAAAAAGTGCAGTATTTCATGCTATATTCTAGATAGCTTTATTAGCACTTTGTGGGACCATGCATTTACATTTAGCTTTGTATCTGACTGCTCTGCAAGGTTACTGGGCCTTTGGCGGAGATTACAGCTGGGAGAGACAAAAGAGTGACTTTTTTACTTTACATATTGCTCATGTCTGGTCAGTGTTACTTACATATGTTACACATATATGTTTAAAGAAAAATACAAATATGAATATTAAAGTGTTGTGATGCTGAGTTTTAGCAAGTAAAAGCTGGTGAGGCTGTGTAGAAGTCTATGGGAATATTCTCTACCATATTTAGTTATTTTACCAGTTCACTGGGAAAAAAGAAACAGAAAATGTAAAAAACAATGCCTCACAAGGCCTCAAATTCATAATTTTTGTGTAATTTTTTATGGGTTGCAAAGTTTAAAGATACCGGCATACTCGAAAAACTAGAATTGACTAATTTTCATTTCTACATAGTTCCTGCAAGTGCTGGTAATCCTATGTTGAGATACTGGAGCATTGTTTCCAAGTGGTTGGACTCTTAAAGGACCAAATGGAAGAACGGGACATTATGGTGAGTTGGGCCAAGACAATCCCTTCTATTGTGCAATGAATGCCCTTATTGAAGGGGAGTTTATACCCTCTATGAACAGGGCACTTTTTCCCTTTTCTATTGACCAGTATCTGTATGTTTGATATATACATCCATTTATTGTACAGCACTGCAGAATATGATGTCGCTTTATAATAATGCCTCATACCATACTAATTTTGACTTCAATTTAATTGACTTAAAGCCAAAAATTAGATAGTTTAAACCTGTACTTTAGGAATTATAGGAAATTATATTCATATTACTCCTTGGCACCACTGGAATATACATTAGATCAAAAGGGGGTTGGATGGCTTTTTAGTAAGTGAGGAAATACAGGGTTATGGGAGATAGTTCATGGTACAAGTTAATCCAGGGACTGGCCTGATTGCCATCTTGAAGTCAGGAAGGAATTTTTCCCCCTCTGCGGTAAATTAGAGAGGCTTCAGGAGGAGTTTTTTGCCTTCCTCTGGATCAACTAGACGTTAGGCAGGCTAAATATAGACATAAAAGTTTTAACTTGATGGATGTGTGTCTTTTTTCAATCTAACTTACAATGTTACCACAGTGGTATACTTTCAAATTGCAGACAAATCATTCTAGTCTTGTTAGGTGTTATTGGTGCAAGATAAAGGAATACAGGTAGCATCTCAGAGGTAGGACTTGGAAAGTAGCAAACAGAAGAACCACAGAGGTAGACTTAAAAGAGTTGAACAGCAGCCCTAAACTGTGTATTAAATTCTTGATGTAAGATAATGCTTTGGGAGTAGAAAAGTAAACCTTTTCTGTTAAAAGAAGGCTTTCTTACTTCTACTTACAGCTCTAGATGTTGCACATTATCTACACTTGTGGATGATTACTTCAGCAGGTAAGAACATGGATATGCAGTATTTTATCTCAGTTCTTATAGATAATTAATAGTGATGAGCGAATTTTTTCACCAGGCATAGATTCACAGCGAATTTCGCAAAACTTTTGAGAAAATTAGCCACCGAAAAAGTCGTTGCGCGTCAAAAAAAAATCACGGTCGCGTCAAAAATGGGCGCAGGCGACAAAAAAAGATGCAGGCGACAAAAAATAGTTGTGTTTCAGTTATTTGTTTATGTGTTCGTGCTTTTGTGTGTGTGTAGCAGGTTCTTTAGCTTTGCTATTACAATGCTGCCCTGGAATCTAATGATGAGTTGCTCCGGTAACCATTAAACACTTAGCTATGAAGTCAAATCAGAAATATCCAATTAAACAAGTTTCTAAAAGTATTCCCCATGATACCAAGTATGGATCAAAGTCTGCTGTAGTGCTAATGTTCTTGTGCTTTTAACAAAGTGAAATTACTCTTTATTTATTTTTACTGAAGCCCTATTTTCCTTAATTGATAAAGTTTTTTGTTTGGGTGGTGGAATTGGTTTTCAGTGAAACTATACAACTTTTACACCATCTATAATGCTATACTATTATTTCACCAATTTTATTTTGAGTTAGTTAACATGATCTCCCATGTGTCATGTCCACTGTAGTAGATCCATAAACTGAACACAGTCAACAATTATTTTTAAAAACTGAGAGAGAAAGAAAACAAAAAGCTTCCAGCTGAACAGTGCACATTGATCCTCCGTTATGCGTCTACGGCTCTGCTCATAATAAATCAGCTCTCTTGTGCAGAAAAACAAATTACATTTCCTTCACTATTAAATGGTGGAGTGGGAAGACAAATAAATCATTATTGTTGTTGTTTCTGTGGCAGCCTTGCGCTTGTTCCATAGTACTGAAGAGATGTCCATGAGCGGTGAAGCATGCAATTTCCTTGCTTAAACTGCTGAGAAATCACTCCTACCTATTGATAAGTCTTGCTGATTACTTTTACAGACTCAAATATGCACCAATTATGGTTTTTACTGCAGTAAAGATTACCAATATTATTAAATATCAAGAAATATCTAATGAATACACAGAGAAGTCAAATTATGAATCCACAGTGAACTGCTCATATAGATTCCATCCTGTAAAATGAACTCTGTATTTCAAAATAAAGATAAATTAGGAATTAGATGCAAAGTGCAGGATTAAAATGCAAAGTGCCTCAAAAGTCATTCAACTCAACAATATAAAGTACTACAAGCAAAGCAAACTGAATATACAGCAGGTCTAGACTGAGGTTCAAAATAGACCCAGGAATTTAAGGTACACAGAGACCCAAACAGCCCCCCACCAGCCAAATAAACAGTGATTTATATGGCATCTTACAGCGGCCCCTCTGGCATTTGCCAGAATTGAAAGATTGCCAGTCCATGCCTGCCATACAGTCAGTTTCCCCAGTCCATATACTAGAGACAGAAATTAGTTCTATAACCCTACTGACTACAACAACTGAGCTGGAGATACAGTGTGGCCCACATATATAGAAACCCTCTGTAAAACTGATAGGGAAAAATATTTATTTAACATGAAAACACCAGACAAAGGACTCTTGTGGTCTGAAACATGCAGGGCTAGGCCAATAGCAAAGAGTGAATCTGTCCCGTTTTGCTTACTGGAAAATTTGTGAATCTTTGAAAATATTCTCGAAACAGCAAAAATTCCTGAAACGGCGAAAATGCTGCACGACAAAAAAATTTTTGTACATGTCAAAAAATGACACATGCAACAATTTTTTCAATGTGCGTAATTTTTTTGACACAAAAAATTATTGTACCTGTTTGCAAAAAAATCTGCCAATGGCGAAATGTAGAAATTGAGAAAATTAAGAGTTTCCAAATTGATGGTCTTTGAAAAGTTATCTCGGTTATGTTTGAACTCATGCTATCTACACACTCTCCATTAAATTTATATCAGCTCTGTAACATTCAAAGCAGAGTGAGATCAATCAACCTCCTTTTTTCACAGAAATTCCTGGGTCTGGGCACAATCATGCGCAGTAGAATAATCGAAAGTCCTGGGCATGCTTTGTAAAACCACAATTTTTACTATAAATTAACTTTTAGTATGACATATTACATGAGGTAATTGATATCCTGAGGCAATTTAAAATTGTTTTTCCTTTATATTTGTTGTGGTTTTTCATTTATTTAACTTCTTGTTCATCAGCTCTCCAGTGTGGAATTTTAGTAGTTATCTGGTTGCTAGGGTGTTTATGAGAAAATGAGAGACTGGAATATGAATAGGTGAGGCCCTGAGCAGAAAGATAATGAATCAATAACAAAACTGTAATCTCACAGAGCAATAGTTCTTTGGTTGCCGGGGTCAGCGACCCCCATTTGAAAGCTTAAAAGATGTAAAAGAGGAAGGCAATTAATTCAAAAACTATAAAAAATAAATGACAAAGACCAACTGCTAGGAATAAGACAAATGTTAACTTAAAGGAACAGTTTAGTGTAAAAATGAAAATGGGCAAAATAGATAGACTGTGCAAAATAAAAAATGTTTTCAATATAGCTAGTTGGGCAAAAATGTAATCTATAAGGGCTGGAGTGGGCAGATGTCTAACATAATAGCCAGAACTCTACTACCTCCTTTACAGCCCTCTCAGCTGTTAGCAGTCAGTAACAATCAGTGACTTTTGGTGGCTGGGGGGGGCATATGGGACATAACTGTTAGTTTGCATCTGAATCTGATCTGCATGCTCACAAACTAACTGAACAGTTATGTACCATGTGCCCCCCCTAAAGTCGCTGACTAACTAAGAGGTTAGAGAGCTGAAAGTAGGAAGTAGTGTTTTGGTTATTATGTTAGAAATCTGCTCAATCCAGCCTTTATAGATTACATTTTTGCCTAACTAACTAAATTGCAAATATATCTATTTTTTGCTGTCTATCCAATTTAACCAGTTTCATTTTTACACTGAACTGTTCCTTTAAGGCCAACATTCTTTCCTGGGTGAATGTTATAACAGACAGGAAACATGGAAGCTGCAATATACTGGTAATGCAGTGAAGTTAACCTTTCCTTCTCCTTTATGAAAGGAGACTAAAGGCAACTGAACACTGTTGTCCAACCATAAGTTAAATTTTCCTGAACTACAGTACAAGTAATAGCATAATCCAAAATATCTGTGGTTAGAGCATGTTGTTTGTTGTAGTCCAGGGCTGTATTCTTAACCCAGAATTCCCAATAGATATTTTTCTTTGTACCTGGGACTTGTTAATGAAACGATATACTGTAGAAAGGTTAAGCAAATGCCAAGCTTTACTTTCAAGATATAAATAGTGTTACAAAACGCTGAAATATTTTACAAAGTAAATGTACCTACAATCTAAACCTGCAGTTATATGCAACCATATGTTTCAATGGTTTTTCAACACTTCTAACAATGCAATTTTTGGAATCTCTTAAGTCCGCACAATGACTCTTGCAATTACACTGCTGGAAGATGTTCCAAGCTCAGAGTGCATATTATAGTTCCCAGCACTTGTACTTTTGAAATACAAATAAACAATGGGCAGAAATGAACATGAATACACTGGACAATGAATCCACTTGGAAAGCCTGTACATTTTCTTTATTTATATATTTTAAATGTTTTTTTTATCTGTAGCAGATATTCAGTAAAATCATAGGATGCATTTGTTCTGCAATATAATTATCAGGTCATTTGCCTCAGGTAATGACAATTACACACAGTATGCAGGGAACTAAGTGCCATATGGAGGAAGTTATCATTCCTTTTAGACCCATCTAATGTGTTTTGCTCTCTGAACTGAAGCTATTAGTTTACCAGCTGCACAGGGCCAAAGATACGCCAGTATAGTAGTTACATGCTTAAAATTCTGAGACTCAGTCACATCAGCCTTAATTATTTAAAGGAATAAAGAGAGGCAATTTTCTATTTAAATATATCTTATAGTTTTACTAATGGTGATTCACAATTTTTCCGACTGAGGACTGTTGTTTATCCTTTCCACATTATGCAATTAGGAACCAAATATTCCCATTACAAAAAAGCATTAAATAATGTAAATGATAAAGAGACAGTATTAATACAACCCCTGGGACAGTGGAGCTTTCTCTAGTGCAGTGATCCCTAACCATTGGCTTTTGAGCAAGATGTTGCTAACCACCCCTTTGATGTTGCTCCCGGTGGCCTTAAAGTAGGTACCATTTTTAAATTTCAGGCTTAGGTGAAAGTTTTGAAAGCGCAGAGACACAGTTTAAGACTAGGCTAGCAGTCCACATGGGGCAACCAAATCACAAATCAAAATGCTTATTTGGCATCCCCAAAGAGCTTTTTTCATACTTGTGTGGCTCACCAATAATTTTTACATCTGAGTGTGGCTCACAAGTAAAAAACGTTGGGGAAATTGGGGAAACCCTGCTCTAGCGGAGAGCTGCTATTTAAATCTGTGATTTTTAAGTAGTATTAAAAAAAATAAAGTTTGATAAAAAAAAAAGTTTGATACAAAAGTTTGTTAAAAATTATTCTAATTCTATTTTTTTCTGCTTCCTGTTTCCTATGAGTGGCAGCAAGAGAGAAGGTCTGATTTAGAACAAGAATTCCATAGTGCGTTCCACTGTGGTGGATGTGAGTAAACTGCCACACAAATTACTGATTGATTATTGATTTTGCAGATCAAGTTAAGGTTGGAGTAAAAACTCTGGAATGATAGTTGTAATTGGGGCTGATCTTTCTAAAAGCAGGGAGAAGACCAGCCTCTCTAGTAGCGGTGAGGAGGAGAGCAGTGCTGGTCCTAGGCAGATTGTTATTATAGGGGACTCAATAGGAAAATGGGTAGGCTACAACCAGTTTTCTGTATTCCTGGTACCAGGCTGGCATATGGTTAATCGAATAGTCAAATTATTGGGTGGGGTTGGGCATGTCCCAAATGTATTGGCGCATATTGGTACTATTGACAAAATTAATGGTAGATGGAGTTCAGGAATCTAGGAGCAAAGATAAAGATAAAGTTTTTTTGAGCTGTGCCGTGTGCAACTTGGGGAGCTTAGGAAGTTAAATGTGTGATTTTATGTACAAAAAATTATGACATAATTGGTATCACTGAGACCTGAAAAATGACTGCGATGTGAATTTATTTGGTTATGGTTACACCCTTTTTAAGAGTGACAGAAGAATTATAAAGGGGAAAAGGGCCATGCACTAAAGAAGTTACCAGGGATAGCACTGGGTAGGGTATGGAATGGGTAGAGATTTCCGCTGGGCTAAAGGATACAAAGAAAATTGTCATTGGTGTATGCTATAAACCACCCCGTAAGTGAGGAGAATGAAGCCCAGATACAAAGGAAGCTACTTTGGTCCTTGTGCATAACACAGAATAACTAACCTCAGTTAACTCAATTATCCCATTTAACACAGAAAATTGCATCACAGCGTCCCATATAATGAAGGAGTCTTTTTCTGAGGCCTCATTTGACCATTCATTTTATCTTGTTAGGATGCATTTAATACATGGATCCACTTGGCAATCCTGCCTATAGATGGTGCTAGAGTGTAAAGATTTGCCAGCAAAACACAATAACACCATAGACCATGCACCAACCTGGTGGCAATTTTTTTTTTTTACCTTGTGTTAACTGGAAAGGACATAATGTGACAACATGGTAAAAGCACTTGGTTGCATCTGTAGGTCAAGTTGTTATCATGGGTGACTTCAGGTATCCAGACAGTGACTGGAGTAATGGGGCCAAGTCAGTAAAAGCTATAAGGTTTGTAAATATTTATGATTTAAGAGTTTTTTTAACCCATGAAAAAACACTAAAACCACAAATTCCAAGTGATTTAAGATCCAAGTTATCAAAAAAGACTTTTAAAACAAGCACAGACTGAAAAAATTCTGAAAAAATACAAAGAACACCAATTAATGCACAAATGAAAGAGTAAAAAATACCTGAAAAACACTGAAAGATGAACCAATTAGAAAAAGGACAAGTGCCATTGACTTCTACATGACATCGAAAGCTTTTCTACTTTTGGATTTGTCTCAGTTTTGATGCAAAATATTGGAAAAAAGTACTAATCACGAAAAAAAACAACCTTTAATAAATGTCCCCCTAAGAATATGATTTGAATGTGCATTAATATTGCACAATTTTGTTTAAACATGCATTATTACAACAAATAAATGATGAATGTGTTGAATAGCAACATGATTCCTAGGCTGCCTTTACTGAATATTTAAGGTATGTGGCAATGCCTGAGGGATCCATAACACAGAGCAGTACAATACCAAATTTTAAAAGCGCTGAAGTGTTAAACTTAAATGGATAGCTAAGAATTGTTCCCTCATCAGTTTAAAAATGAAAGAATATAGTGGTCCCATGATAAAAATGTTAAGCTTGACTAAAATTAATTTTATTAATTTTGTGATACTTTTGGAGAGTTGCTTTTTTGCTATTGTCAAGTAGTGAGCAGACTTCAGTGAATTCCTCATACTTTACACCCCTAGTGCTGGGATGGCTTGAAGGACTGACTACTCTGTTCCCTTTCCCACCTCATTGACTGTGGTTTTCCCATTTCATTGTTGTGCACAGTTTGTGATATAAATCAGCTGAAGGCAATGAGAGAGCACTTTTACTCTAAAGAAGAATATTTCCCTTGATGTCCTTTCTGATCATATAATTTCTGTCGGATTTTTATCTCACCATGAAATCACCTTTTTCAAAAAGCATTTACTCCACAGGCTTTCATAAGACTAACTACTTTTACCAGGGCAGAATCTTCAGCTTCAGGTTTTTTGGCAGTGTGATACAGTGACAGTAACTTTAATTTATTCTCCTGTTCATGCACAAAATGCCAGTGTTTATTAAATACGGAGAGACAAGGAAAGCAGGTGACAGAACTTCTGTGCCTACAGATCTTTTAAATCAGCACAATCTTTTATGTGTCCTGTGACTGACAGTGAAGTTTTATGTGTTGCAATAATTCTACAGGCATCAGTCACCCAGATAATTCAATATTCCCTTTTTTCTGTATTACATGCTGAGCTTTAACAGATTCCTTATGGCTTAGCTCATGAGTTGCTCCTTTCTGAAAACAGAAATTGAAAACAAATACTAAAAATTGACCAGATGATATGACCATTTATAGTAATATCATTTGTATCACCATTTGATATCAGGTTAATAAGCTGTTCTGTCAAAATTGAGCCTCCCATGCAAGATGCCATACATGCCCTGATAGTTGGATAATATGTTCAAAATCTGCCAACCAGATTTGGGCATGTTTTAGTGATGAGCGAATCTGTCCCGTTTCAATTCGCCGAAAAATTTGTGAAACAACAGGAAAACAACAGAAAAAAATCCACGAAACACATTTGTCACACAACTTTTTTGCTTCAGACACATCGAAACATAACTACCAAGACTCACACATTTTCTAGATGATATATTATACAGGTATCAAACCCCTTATCCAGAAACTCATTATCTAGAAAGTTCCGAATTAAGGTCATCTCCCATAGACCCCATTTTAATGAAATAATTCACATTTTTAAAAATTGTTTCCTTTTTCTCTGTAATAATAAAACAGTACCTTGTACTAAGATATAATGAATCCTTATTGGAGCTAAAACAATCCTGTTAGGTTTAATTACTGTTTAAATAATTTTTTCAGTAGACTTAAGCTAGGAGATCCGAATTACGGAAAGACCCCTTATCCAGAAAACCCCAGGTCCCGAGCATTCTGGATAACAGGTCCCATACATATACTAGTTAGTAATAAGTGAAAAGATTTGCAAAACTCCGAAAATGACGAGCGTCCAAACAAATTGTCTCACACGTCATTTTCTTGATACACGCGACAATTTATTTTCACACACTGTCATAAAAAATGATCATTTTTTGACACATGCATACATTGGCAACTCATTAATAAAGTACAGCCTACTTCTACAATAAAATGCCTATTATAACAGACATGCCAAATCTTTATTCATATTTATGTTTATTGGCTGGCATACTAGTCATCATAATGCCTAATTTCCAAGTCCTCAGCTTGACAATATATTTTGATCTATGTAACACATCATTCTACTGAAATAGTTGCCCCACTACTGTATGTATCATCCTAAACTCCTGCAATAAACACAACTGCCCGATGAGCTTGTACATATCTGCTAATAAGGTAAAGCACTGATGACTGTTTAAATTATGGAAAGATGTCTATGATATGTTACATGATACAAATTGTTTGTAAGTAGCTATATTAACTATTGGACGAATAGCTTTCAGATTCTATCATCGGCCTTGTCCACTTTCAGAAATATGAATAAGGTATCATGTTTAGTTTAAAGGTAAGATGGTGTTAATTGCAAACGAGGCTAATGTTCTGCTCATCAAGATTGCAATCAAAGAACAAAATTAGTCTGACATTTCATTCATCTCTTCTGAATAATCTTGAGAGTCCCTGGATGCTAGTTATTTCTGAGTCTTTCATTGGGACTGACATTTTTAATTTCTCCTTGATATTTTCACTGACATTAACCTAAGTACCATGCTTTAAAGGGGCACATTCATCAAAATGCAACATTTTTAATATCAGTTGTATAAATACAGTGTGTGAATATGTGGTCTATGTGTTTGCACCTATTTATTACCTACATACAATAAATTTAGGTGCAAGTTGTTTATGGTATAGTATGAGAGTCTTGTGTGGGCAAAACTGGTTTTGCAACATGGTAAAGGCACAGGTTGTAACAGGTGGTGGGGCAGCTGGTTCTATACAATATCAACAATAACCCAAAGTGAAATAATAGAGAAATCATCAGTAACACTAGGCTTCAGTCAGATATGGGAATAAAATCCAAGATCACACCAGTAAAGAATAGGCTAGTGAGCAATGATGCTCTTGTGATGCAGCATACACACAACAATACTCTAATAAGACCTAGCATAAGGACATATATACATAGTCTATACATGGAAAATATTGTGTCCTAAGAAGTCCTCTGAAGTTAAATAAATATTTTTATTTTAAATGCAACATTTACTAAATAAATTTAATAATAGCAGGTAGGAGCTATTTTTGTTTGTGACAGATCTGTGACATGCACAGCTTCTAATTGATGTCAAAACGTAGTGATCCATACCAAGTAGCAGGCATTTTAATCACTGCTACAGGTAATGCAGTGCCACCGCTCTTCTTAGATTTTGTTTCAGAAAACAACTGTCCAACAAGGGTTATGAGACACAAAGGCACAGATGTTCAGGATTTGAGTCGATAATTAAAAGCACATTGATTCACATTTTTCTCTGAAACAATTTTGAAAAATTCAGTAATCTCTTTCTAAATCCTCCCCTAGTAGCATCTGTGACTGGATTTCAGATGTACTGGATTTCAGATGTACTGTATACACACATTTTGTGCCTTATAAATAAAAGTGAATGAGCTCTCCATGAAATTTGCTTTGCCAACTAGGAATCTCATAAAAGCCAGACATTCTTAGGGATGTAATTAAAAACAGCATTGAACATCGAGTAATGTAATAACAGTGGCAAAAGTGCCAAAAAATTGCCAAAATAAACATTCACATTTCTACAATGTCAAAGTCTTATAAACTATTACTTACAGTCTATTACATACAGTCTTAATAGTTATTGCACTGAAAAATTTGAATTCCACATTGCAGTTTTAAGGCATGTTTGCAGGTGGCATAATTTATAGGCGAAAAATAACTTTTTTCAGAAGTTTTATTACATATACATTGCACAGTCTTTCTTCCAATGGTGCATGTGGTCACCAAACAGTTTTGCAAAGCTATAGTATATATACAAAAGCATACATTTTCCTATTGCAAAATTTTTTTTTCCCTTAACTTACATTACAGTTTGTGTCCAAGTTGGGTCCAAATTGCCCTAGCAACCAGGCAGTGGTTTGAATAATAGACTAGAATATAAATAGGAGAGGGACTGAATAGAAAGATAAGAGATAAAAAATTACAATAACAATAAAGTTGTAGCCTCACATAGTTTATGGGCTGCAGGGGTCAGTGACCCTTATTTGAAAGCTTTAAAAAGTCAGCAGAACAAGGCAAGTAATACTATCTACCCCTTTAAAATGTAATACATTGTTTGTTTTTTTATTTTTACGCATAAGGCGATATGTATGCAGGAAATAGAGATAAATATAATTTACTGAACAGTTAAAGGTGGCTTGATTTTTCTTTTAATTACAACATAAACAGATTATAAAAGAAAATGTAATAATGGGGTCATATTAAATGGTTTTGTAGTTACTAAGTCATAGGTATCGTGCTTAGCCAGGGTTAGACTAGGCTAGTTGCTGTCCTTAAATTTTAGAACTGTTGACAAAGGACATAGCAAAAATAAAAACCTGACGCATACAGATACTTTCATTGCTAAAGAGCACTCTAAATATGCCTCCTCTTGTGCAATAAGGAAGGATTTCTAGCATTTTTTCATACTTATTTCTAACACTAATTACATATAACTGCAAATCACTCTCACCCTCGGAAGGGCTCTAATTCACTGCAGTGGCAATAAGTATAAGGAAAAAAATAAAAGTAAGCTAATTGTATTTTCTATTGAGGAGATTTGATACTGTTGACTGCTCCCTTTTAATAAAAAATCTTTATTTTCTTGGTATAATTGAGCTGCAACCTTGTCCCCTTCTTGCCTTTCTAGCTGTTCCTCATCTTATCCCACCATAATTGATGCAACCTGATGCTAACTGGCTATTTGCTGCTAGAATTCTCCTTCTTCTACCTAAGAAAGAACAGATTTCTTTGTATTGAATTCTTATGGCTACCTGTTCAGCAAAGTATAACTTGCAAAATCTTTCTCATAATTCCAGACCATCATTCCGCATTCTGCCCCCACTACATCTCCCACTACTTGTGTCTCTATACAGCACACCAACCACTTCCACTACTGTATTATGTATGTCTGCTTATTACCTCTAGAATTTCTGTGAATTTGTTAATAGAGAATCTTCCCTTGTAATGATTCAATATTATACAGGTAGACTTGTCAAAGTTTTGTACTCCCCTGCATAGTTCTCCATTCTATGTCACTTATTTTTGTTACTACAGTAACAACATTAGATATAGACACTTAAGCTAGTGACAGTCCATGTGAGTTACCTACCTCTAGTAATTATGCTGTTCTATCTTTTCATATTAAATGGTCAGTTATAGCTATAAACCATTCTGCATGTGAAAGCAAATTGTCCTTGCACCTGTAAAAATGGGTTCTTTAATACATGTTTTAATATATGTTTTGAAAAATATATATATATATATATAATGTGTAATTTGTGTATTAGTCAACAGTTGAGCTTTGTTATGTGGCACCTCTCAAGACTCTGAAAGTATATATGAACTCTTTATACAGGTATATATAAAAATCACCATGTAACTATTACTATAGAAATATCCCTTATATCCATTTTCATCCCATTGTGCCAGAATACAATGCATTGAAACACCAAGATACAGTATGCCTCCCCTAGGAAATTATGTGAGAAACTGCCATCAATGTACTGTAGCTATGGTGATAGGTCTATACATGGCAGAATTATCAATCTAAAGCACAGAAGATAATCATCCAATTGAAAAAAAATGTGTTACATATCTGTATAAGAAATAATGTACAACACAAATGTAGCATGTTAAAAGTACAAGAAAATTACTTATAGATACAGCCTGGGCATACCTGCAGAGAATAAATTCAAAAGTAAAAAAAAAAAAATATATATGTACTATTAAAATAATAAAATGTCCACAAGACAGCACCACACTCCGAAAGTTGCTACAATGTAGCTGGCCCCTGTGCAGGGAATACCATATAACCATATAGATACCAAATCAAACACAACCAGCACCAAGGGTCTTGTGGTTTAAACAAATATTAGTGTATTATAATTGCATGTACAACCGACGTTTCGGTCCCCTTTGGGACCTTTTTCACGGAACCAAAGGGGACCGAAACGTCAGTTGTACATGCAATTATAATATATATATAAACAGGCATAGGAGTGACGGCACACGCAGGATTTTCACACACGGTTGAGAAGCATTGCAAAATAATAATCAGAGGTTTATTTAGACCAACGTCTCAGCTCCACACAGGAACTTTCATCAGGAACCACACCACAGTGAGAAACAAACAGTTATAAGCCCAAAAAGGGCACCAATGCTGTTGCTAGGCAACCCACATACACAAAAAAACAAAAAAAGGAATAAAGCACTAAACAAAAGTGCTACATATTAGTTATGTGGCCTTCACAGTATAGTATGCCACTATGTAGTCAGGGAAATAAAATGGGCGTCAAAGGTGTACACTCCCCCCGGACAGGCTCATTCCTGTACCCAGAACTCCAAAATAAGGCGCCCAAACCTGTATGAGGAGGCTGTGCTGCAAAATGTGCAAAGTTTTAAGCCCGATCGGCAACCTTATCTAGCCCATATGCGCGTCCAAAGTTAGTGTCAGCAGGTAGCGCTACTGCCATGCCGTTGCCAAGCAACCGTACAGAGGTGCGCGGGCGCTAAGACCCAAGCGTGTCGGCAATGCTAGTGCTAGTCAATAGGGGCATCGGCCCACATCCCGTGCTTGCGTAGCAGCCAGGGGTGTCTGTCGTGCCAGAGAGGGCACAAAACAGGCCCCCTGCTGCTGTCATATCGGGTTGGTAACATCATATGTGTAGTGGGGTTAAGGAGACCCTGCGCTGTGGTTGTATTGCCTGTCACTCTCTCTCACATGTAGGTCCCTATTAGTAGCTAGCCACAAAGGGTCCTGCCTATTTTAGTAGACACTGCCAGGTAAGTGAGCGAGGGACTCGCCATCTGTCCCCCGATATTTGGGTAAAGTGCACAGATTTGAGTATTCCACGCGGGAACTCACAGCAACAAGCCAGAATAATGCAGGTACTCCTGCTATTCAAGGAGAGCCTGTATTTACAGGAAATGGCCACCAGGGGTCAAATGTACACCCAACTAGATGTCCTACAGCCCAATGAGGGAATTGCAACAATGTTATCAGGGAGGTTACACATAGTAACCAAAAATAGATCAAAACGCATGGAGTCTCGGAAACATGAAACATTTGTGTCTCTATGTCATAAAATGAAAAGTCAATGCTTAATAGAAAAAGTCAATGTGCCATCCTAGGACTCCGAGATCCGAGATATTTAGCAAAAAGTAGGTGAATAGACTGATGTGTTAAGTGCAAAATACCATTAGAAAAGTAAAGCAACAATATATGTCATAAATCCTGTGGAGGAAAAATATATAGGCAAAGGACCCATAGGTAGTTCATCGAAACATAGTCCCAGGAGCGCATAGAGAATATCTGAGCATAGTACTTATTAAATAAAACAGCCTAGCGGTAAAGTTTCATTCAACCCACGTGGGTTTACACAGTCAAGTCTGTATATCCAACGTGATTCTCTCTGCAGCAGAGCCACGTCTCTATTGCCCCCTCTAGATAAAGGTGGTTGAAAGTCAATGGCCATGCACCTGAAGGTAAGTAGGGGGTGGTGCATCCCCAAAAAGTGTCTGGCAACCGGTTGTTTGGATTCTCCCTCTTTGAGTGCCTTGCTGATAGCAGAGCGATGGTTCCTGATTCTCTCCCGTAGGGTGGTGACGGTTTTGCCAACATAATATAGACCACAGGGGCAAGTGATAATATAAACAACATATGAGGATAGGCATCCTAGCCTGTGGTTGATTCTAATCCTCTTACCAGTGTGGGGGTGTGGGAAATCAGGGCCAGTCAGTAAGCATCTGCACGTGACGCAGTCCGGGCACTTATAGCACCCAAGTTTTTTAACGTTTGATAACCAATATTGTTGTTTCCCCTCACAGCCTTTGAAGTATATATATATATATATAGAAAAAGGCTGAGGCACACACTTATAGGGATAACAACCTGGGTGCAAATCAGATAAACAATGTAAATATGTAAAAAATGCTGATGCACACCAGGAAAATTTAATTAAAAAAAAAGATACTTATTTTATTTAGATGCATATATATATAAAGCATTATAGGCCTCCTCAGGGTGTTGGTAAATTCCAGCACCCACATAACCTTGTGGGTTAACTTGACAGAGGCTTCTCACTACTAGGTTCACATCTATGAGATTGCACTTGTTATGGAGGCCACCAAAGCTGCTCCTCCACTTAGATCAAATTTAAATACTCTTGTCAAGTGTCTGGAGTACCAGAAAGACCAACAACCACTGAATAAGTCATCTGACCCAGATTCTCATTATGATTTTGAGGATTGTCATGTCCCTCTGCATCCTGATAGATAACTGCCTCATTGTGAGTTAAAAAAAAGGTCATTCACAGCCGGAACTACCAGCTTAGGGACAATACAAGACTTACCCAATCAGGTTCAGGAAACACGCAAGTCTGCATAAGGAGTCTCTCTTAAGCAAATTAGGCCTTTTTGAAATTTAGGGTTTGTTTAAGTTTTATTGATGATAACTTTATCCTTTTTAATTTTAACTCTGACTGTCCTCTGTGTTGCTATTACAAGTGAATAGTCTCCATGAGTCATGGTCCAGTGCCTCGTCACAACTGGTTGCAGCATTATGCAGTTAAAACACTCTGCTGGATCTGAGATGGATCTGGCATATATCAACCAGCGCCAAACCAAATGTAACTAGCGCCCAAGGCAATCCCCACCTTCTATCACTGCTTCCAGTGAGGTGATGAGCGGGAGGCGGGAAGTGTGATGTGTGGGGGGAAAGGCTGTGACAAGTGGGGGAGAAAGACTACATACTGAGGAGCAGTCTCAGTCTCAGAATCAGCTGGCAGGGGTAGAGAGGGCTGCGCTATGGGTAGGCCTTGAATCCTTTCCCTGTTGCACCCTAGCTACATGCCTCTTCTGGCTACCCATAGTTCTGGTCCTGATATCAACATGTCTTAAGGCAAAACAGTGGTTTGTAGAAATTGAAAATTAGTACAAGCACTTCATTAATGGATTTTCTCTGATTATGGATCCTAACACTGCTCTCAACAAGAATAACTGAGAGGTAAAATTCCAAAAGCTCAAGCAGAATTTAAAAAATCTGGAAAAAAAAACCTCTGCACCAATCCTTTTTCATGTTCATTGATTTTTCCTTCATAGGGGTATTTGCAATTAAGTTTCCAGTGGGTTCTACATACTTATGCCTACTTTTCCAAGATACTGGAAAGAAAGAGCAGTTACATTTGTTGAAGAGTACTATAGATTCTTTTTTCAAAATCTCATCTCAATCTCAAACTCAAAATCCCATAAATTAGTTTTGCAACCCGGAATCTTTGTTTTTCAGTCTTTGGTACCACAAGCCCTGTATGAGACTTATTCAATACTCTGGTCATCTGAGTGTCAAGTAATATGCTGATCTGCTCCTTCAGTACATTAAATAACCAAACAGAATATTACTCATATATTACCCTGCAGCTTCAGTTGTGTCCCTGACTCTGACCCTTGGACCATTGTTTGTAAGGACTTTATTGTCAACCTTCCTATTGTGGCTGGTGATAAGTGTTGATGTCCTGTACCAGCTTTGTCAAATTTGAAGGGCTTTGTCAGATACTGTATGTCTCCCATCACTGATAGTGCCTTCTATTACATTTGGGGGTAAGTTCCTTTTCAAGCCTTGGAATGCCATGAAGCATGCTTTTAAGGGGTCTTTTGGTGGTCACTTTTTTAGCTTGTCCAAGCATCTGTGTCTTGGCATGTGCAAGTCTTGCAATTTTCAGCATTCGGGATCAGTTCCATGGCACCAAAGCATCTTTACATGATCTCAAATGTTCCTACAGAATTATGCTTTATAGAAGGAACATTTATGTCGGCATAGATTTGGGATACTTCATTGTACAAACCAAGATAGTTGTCTATGCAAAGGAGAGTACCATTTATAAACTCTTATAAAGTTGGCCTTTTTCTCAATGATGTCATACCCCGGACTGACAAATATATTCTACCCTGACCCAATAATTGCCCTATCCTGCACACCATTTATTATTTTAAATGCTTTATTAGAAAATACCTGCTAAAACTTGGCTTCTGGTCATTTGAAATAGGGCGATACGGCGATGCAGGAAGAATCCACTATGCGACGATTGATTGATCGATTCTAGCTCGACTCCTTCCTATACAGAAGGAAGGCTAGGATCGATTTCAAATGTCCGGAAGCTAAGTTTTAGCAGGTATTTTCTAATAAAGCGTTCAAAATAATGAATAGTGTGCAGGGTAGGGCAATTATTGGGGCAGGGTAGAATAGATTTTTTACTTTACTTAAAATTTTAGTGTTACTTTTCCTTTTATACATCCTTTAAAACTCACTCACGTTCTATTTATTCCTGTGGTTGAAAGTTAGAATACACCAATTGATTAATACGCTTCTTAAAATTCCATAGGAATAAAAAGAACATGGGTGAGTTTTTATGTATTAAGCTCAAAATTTACAGTTTGATAAATCTGCTCTTAACTCTCAGTTTCTCAGCATTCATCTATTTCGGTATATGAACAGCATAAGTAATACATGATTCCATTAATTACAGACACTGCATTGTGCACAATGCATCCTATTTGCTTCAATAAGTTGGTTTAGATTCATTTGTTTAGAAAAAAAAATCATAAAAGGACTAAAATGTTCTTTATTTTACAGCTTAATATTTTTATTGGTGTATCCCAGCTGGGGTGCTAATAATATTCCAATACATAAATTGCATAGTACATTTGTTTTATTATCATATTCATTTAAATTTCATCCAGCTGTGTGGAGGCTTGATAATACCGAAATAATCAATCTGAATTAAGTGTATATTTAGATTGTTGTGTGCAACGCAATTAGCAAATACAGAAAGGATTATTTGCAGTAGTAGTATCATGTGACAAATGATCATGTTTTCTGATGCCAGAAAGGCCAATACTGGAATCGGATGCACCAGTAAGTAATGTATAAGTAAAGCACCACGTTCTCAGATATATTGACCATTAAATGCTTAGAGCAAGTTTGTCATTTTGTTTTTTATGAGAAAGTCATGACGCTCATCAGATAAACAAGAAGCAGTACAGTCATTCATTGCATGGCAATGTTCTGAAGAGAGAAATGTAATCCAATTTAAAGAGCTCTCAAGTAAATAGAACAATTAATTTCAGAGTGTGCTTCAGCAAGAATAGGAGCCTGCTGAGGGTCTTTAAATCTCTGCTGAAAACACAAAAAGACAATGAGAATTCATTTTATTAACCATCACATTGCAGCAAATTACTCTTCTAGTGCATTTAATCCAGACTTCTATTCTTTACATGGAATGATGTGTTTTCATAATATTGTTCTTGACATTATTTTCTTATCTTTGGGGGTTTTATGTTCTGATCAATAGAATGAAAGTTAAGCACTCCACCTCTGACACCGCTAAATGTTAAGTGTCAGTCTAGTAGCTGAGTGGGAAAAATAGCACATTTTGTAATGAAAAAAATCATTTGGGTCAAAAAACAGTACATTAAATGTGCTGCGACTGAACTGCTGCATTGGGTCCCATCTCCACATGGATATAACCTTTGTGATTGGAGTTCCAATCTGATAGGAATTATATGTTTGCTGCCTGTGAAATGTTTTACATACAGTATGCATGAATAAAAACATTTTGCCAGCAATTTCTAAAAACATTTTGCATTTTAGAAAGGCCAGAAATTAACTGCAGAATAAGGAAATTGCCAGTCTCAGTTTGTTCTGCTTTTATTTCACCCACAGAAATACTGATTGACAGCACAAGCCAGGTAGACAGCTAGTCTTTTTCTCCATAGGCAGTAACTGTCCATCTTTTGCTGTATAATATATGAATCATTATCAAGGCTTTACCAAATAAAACATTGTCAACATTTTCCCTTGGGTTGCCAGATATCAATAACCCTTTACGTGCCACAGATAATAGGATCCACAGTGTCTTATACTATAGATTCAATGTTTTTGGGGTTATATTTTGACCTACCCTTAACCCATACTCTTTTCTAACAAATGAAACTTTGGCAGCTTTTAAGTGCCTATGTTTTTATTCCTGTCTGGGGAAAATAACAAAAGTTGATTGATAAGGTTTTCCAGCCCGAAACCCAGACTCATGCTGAGTTTCCTTTAAAACTAGGTACAACCTACATGCTGACATAGAACTTTTAAAAATGCATGTAATTTATATCTCTTTAAATATAATTATACCTGTCTTTTTCAGTAGAATTTAATATTTATTTTTGTTCAAATTAAAACACATAAACACCTAAAACATTTGCCCAAGAGAAGTCAGATATGTAGAAATGAAGTGATTACTGTTACAGACGTATATTTATTTTGTTAAAGAATAGTATGTTGTAGAACAATGAGTATATTTTATGCTAACTCCCTGTCCCCTACCTCAAAACATTAAACAATGGGATGATGGAGCAATAAACCATATTCGAGTGACTAAGAATAGGATAAAAATATAGACCCTCATGTCTAGTGAACCTTTCCTATTTTTATTCCTATGAATGAAGACAGCATGAATTGGTATGAAGAGAAGACGTTGCTTTAATCTCACTCTCGCTGCCACTTCTAAATTCTGTGGGATATTTAAACTATTATCATTCAGCTGAAGACACTTGAGGGCTCATTTACATCCACTTGCACAATAGACAATAGTGCTCTGTGTCACTCAGTCCTTTCTGCCTTCCATTTTGAATTGAGCACTGCTGTGCACAGGGGAACCCTGGAGCTACTGCCACTTCCTAGCACCTTGCATCAATAGGCTCAGCACACTTGGGCCACACCAAACACACCACACCAAACACTGAAAATAACACTAGGTAGACTATGAAAATATTTGGAGCAACTGGGTACAGTTGCATCACTTTTGGTGATTCGTAGTTGTGGTAGGTGCACAACAATGACGTTAAGAGAATCACCTGTTTACATCTTCAATGATGCCAGAATTCTGGGATTAAGTGCTGAATTGTGGGAAAGAAACATTGCTATTGTGCTTTTTTCTTACTTTGCTTGCTGACGTAAATGAGCCTTTTGGAGTGGAGTGGCTCCCGGAACATGTGCTTTATTGGATATTAGGCTCACAATGTGGAACATGTTGAACATTACTGGTATAGGCAATGGTAAAATCAAAAACAGCAAGAATGAATGCTAAAGTTCATTCATCATTTTATTTTGGCATTAATTTAAAAGCTTGTTAACAATAGCCACATTATATTGACTAATGGTGGATGTGTTTTATCTCATAAGGTCATTGTCATTCAAAAAATAATAACCAATCACATAGGAGCAGATTTATCAATATGTGAGTTTAGAGCTTTAAACATAAAAACTCACCCATGTTCTATTCATTCCTATGGGATTTTAATAAGCATAATTATTAATTGGTGAACTCTCACCCACTGATAAATACACTTCTGAAAACCCAATAAAAATGAATAGAACGTGAGTTTTTATGTATTAAGCTCTAAACTAACATTTTGATAAATCTGCCCCATAATGTTTGTTCTTCTTTAACATTCTGATTCTTGGTTTATTTTTAATATGTTTCATCTCTTCACAAATTGCAAATTACTTCTCTTACCACAGGATCAGCATGAAATAATCGTTTGAGATTGCTCTGGGTTTCTAGCCTTAATTGCCTATTCGGAGTAGATTAAGATTCTGTATTATCTTTGAGCATAATTACTGTGGCCGGAAACAAAATAACTGTACAATTGAGCCGCTATATTTAAAACCCACAAGCAGTGTTTATGAGCATTCTTGTTGGATTGTGTGCTAGATGAAAAGGAAATAAACATTAGCATAGAAATTAAATGTGAATGTGCAAGGTTACAGGAAATTTAGTGTTGGTTACTTTTTGCTGTAGACGGCTTGCAAATCAGTAAATGTTGTAGGTTAATTGCACCTAACGTGAACACAAACATGCAAGCTTTCAGCATTTCCTGGTATCACTGTGACATCATTTTGTGTCTGTTCAATAAAAAATAGATTTTTTTATGCTACTGAGTATTCCATTTGAGGTTTGAGATTGGGGTAATGAATCTTGCCTACATGCTGTTTAGTGTAGAAAAACAATTTTGCATTTGACCAGAAAGTTTCTTTTAAAATTTGAAATTGAGCAATGAAGCTGCTTCTGGGACCTTCAAGGACCCATAGGGTTACACTCAAAACAAATCTCTCCATGTTTGTAAAGAAAGAAAACTTAATAAATGCCTAAAATGGTCACTTTTGGCCTCTTAATGTTACACATTTTAATAGTTTTCAGTACTTTTAATATAATATAAAGAGCTATATTCTCAGACAGTTTGCAATTGGTGTTCATTTTTTATTTGTGTTTTTTTTAATTATTTAGCTTTTTGTTAAGCAACTCTCCAGTTTGGAATTTCAGCAGCTAGGGTATAATTTAACCTTACAACCAGGCAGTGATTTGAAAGAGAGAAATATGAATAGAGGGAGGGCTTAAGTATCAATAACAATAAAGTTATTTAAAGTAGGGCTAAGTAGTAATAACAATAAAACTGTAGCCTCACAGAGCAATCATTTTTAGTGACCTCCATTTAGAAACTAAAAAGAGGCATAAGAGGAAGGCAAATAATTCAAAAACTGTAAAAAATAAATAATGAAGACCACATGAAAAGCTGGTAAGAGCTATGTCACAGTGAGTATCAGCATGGCTTTTGCCAACCCAGATGCTAATTTGTGTCTGTATTGTAAATTTGGTGCAATCCATGCTATTTTGTGTGCTCCTACTATTATTTAAGAGCCACGGGGCAATGAACTCTTGAGAGGGCATCTGCATTCCCCTGCAATGCTCCAGACCTATGCTCCACTGTAAACTTATAGTTCTGTAGGGCCAGAAACCATCTGGGGACTCGAGCATTCTTTTCTTTATTTTATGACATCCACCAAGGGGAGCATGGTCAGTGACCAATCTAAACTTACAACCCAGCAGATATTTAGGGCCTCCAATGACCACTTAATTGCGAGGCACTCCCTCTCTACAATGGAGTACCTACTCTCAGCAGGTGTAAGCTTTCTGCTAAAGTACACTACTGGGTGTTCCTCACCATTTACCACTTGGGAGAGGATAGCCCCCAGTCCTACATCTGAGGCATCAGTTTGCACCATGAACTCTTTTTTTAAAATCAGTCATTATCAGTACTGGTTGTATACAAAGGGAATTTTTAAGCTCTATAAAAGCTTTCTCAGCCTCTGCAGACTATTTAATCATCACTAAGCTTTTCCCTTTAGTAAGCTCTGTTAGGGGAGCTGCAATAGAAGCAAAGTTATGCACAAATCTGCGATAGTAGCCCAGGAAGGCTCGAACTTGCTTCTTTGTAACTGGTTGGGCCACTTTTGTATTGCCTCTACTTTATTTATTTGAGGCTGTACTACCCTTCTTCCAATCACATAGCCAAAGTACTTGGCCTCTTCCATTCCTACTGCACACATTTTAGGGTTGGCAGTAAGTCCAGCCTCTTGTATTGAGTCTAGCACCATCTGAGCTTTTGCTAAGTGAGACTCCGAATTGGTGCTAAAGATGACTACATCATCTAAATAGCCTCTGGTGTAAACCTAGTTATTGAATTGTTTGTCATGAACAGCCAAGTGACTCCAAGGTGGACCAGGATTTCCTCTTTCAACTTATTATAGTTATGCGAGTCCTGTTCCTTCAGGTCATAGTACACCTTTTGGGGTTCACCTGTCAAGTGAAATATAATCTGCAGGTTCTTTGTAAAATCACAGTGCAATGATGGTAATATATTACCCCATTCAAGAGGCTTCAAGATTCTAGCTCCTGTGCAGACCTATAATTAGAGAAGGTACACCATCACCAACAATATCTTGGTTGACATACACTTTTATTTTAAAGTTTAAAATTGCATTGAGTAATTTGTGGCTTTGAAACACCTTTAATTTAAATATTCAATAAAGTTCCGTCATATTCAAAAAGGCATTTTGGTCTCTGGCTTTCAGGTATCTGAGAGGTTGGTCAGATAACATTTTGTTTAAGTTAATAGTATAAATCACAAGTAACATGTTTTTCCAGATAAAGATCTAAGGGTTTATTATCTATTACCAATTGCACAAGTGCAAGTGTGATAAGGGACACAAGAATTTGTTCCAAAGTGCTCACCTAATGGGCACTTGCGCTCCAAGGAAAGCTGTGCTCTGATCCTTGCATTGGATTAATAATGTGTCAGATCACAGCATAAGGAGGCACAGGCGAGCCCTTAGGGTACCCACACCTCCTATTTTTGGGGGGAGGGAGAGAGGACACCTACATCCCTCCCCTCGCCTGCCCCTCTTGAAGAGAGTGCTGCCTAATGCAGGCAGTGCTCCACTGAAGGGACTGGTCACAAGTTTCTGCTCTAAAAATGGAACAGGAACATAGAGGCCTGCGGCCATTTGCCAATGGCAGAACGCAGAAGTGCAATAGTAGTGCAATACTACATAAACTGTAGTTGTAGTAGAGTAGGGATTCCCAAATTATGTCACTAATTGTTTTGCACCTAATCCATACTGGAAGATACACTAGAGGTCTCATTTATCATTGCACAGGGCAGAACTGCAAGGGAAGCAAAACTTTGCCCAGAGGCCCCATGCACCTTGGGCAATGCTTTGCACATTTTTTGGCACATTACCCATTGCATAATAAATTAGCCCTTATATATGGAATTCAGAAACTGCAGCAACAACTTTTCACACCCTCAATGGACAGAACAGGTTGGTCATACTGTATCTATGAAATACATAATTAATTCAAGCATGCCAGAAGTTACCCTCTATAAAGATAACCGTACAGTGCAAAAGAAGTTATACAATCATTATTTTTATTTATTTACATTTCTCTTATTTGCATTTCTCTGGAACAAACACATCATCTACATCAGAAATATCAGAGTTCATTTCAGATCACCAAAAATACAGTAGCTGTTTCTTTTCTTTTTTTCTTTTTGCTTTACCAACTGTGCTATAGTATAAATGAAGCATGCCCTACATAGCTGAAACTCCAGAAGTGCAAAGAGACATTGACTAGGTAATATGATTTTGTTGACTTTTGCATTTTACCATGCCACATAAATAATTACAAAATGTACTGGAACTATGTTGGCTACACCCCAGGGGTATTGCTGTTTACATTTCCCATTTTGCAAAGGACAATTTGAGTTCTTGAAATCAACTTGAATGCCAAGGATATCTAAGCATTCTCTAGGTGGCCTCCTATTTACTGATTTTAAGTTGCAGATTCCTCTGGTATTTGCTAAAAAGTAATTGCATTTATTCTCTGAGAGGGTCATAAAAAGAGTAGTTAATGGAACTGTACAAATACATTGCAGTGTTGGCATGATAATTGTTGGCTAAATAAATGGGTTACCTACCTGCTCTACAGCTTATGGGTAGCTCCGTTTATTAATAGAGATGTGGGGGTAACCATTATAGGTTATAAAACATTACAGCATTTAATTATGTTATAGAATGGCCAATTCTAAGCAAATTTTTAATTGGTCTTTATTATTTAGTTTTTGTAGCTTTTGAATTATTTACCTGGTTCTTCTACCTCTTTCCACTTTACAAATGGGGTTCACTGAGCCCAGCAGCCAAAAAACTATTGTTCTATGAGGCTACAACTGTAATTGCAGCTATAATTGTTACTTTTGATTATATTTCTGTGCAGACCCTTTACTATTCATATTTCATTCAAACCACTCTCTGGTTGCTAAGGTCATTTGGACCCTAGTAAGCAGATAGCTACTAAAATTCCAAACTTGAGAGCTGCTTAACAAAAAGTGAACTAATTAAAACAACACAAATAATAAAAAATGAAGACCAAATTGTCTAAGTATATTACTCTCTACATCATACTAAAATGTACTCAAAGGTGAACAACCTCTTTAAGAGGCCCTGGTAGTAGTGTGGCTATCCAGGTTTGTAACTATGATCCATAAGTAGAACATCTCAGAAAATGCAAATGAAGCATTAAAAGATTATTCAAGTCATGTTCAGGTTAAAATACCTAGTGCATTCCCTGGTCTCTTAAGCATATGGACAAAGGCATATCAGTAAACACTAAAATAGGTTAATACTAAAAAAAATGACACGCCAATAAACATAATTGCTGAGCTTCCCCACAATCATTAGCCTGACAGTTGCCAGAATCCCAAAAAAATTATATTTGTTTACGTTATTCATCTTGGTACATTACCTGTTATTTAATGTAGGGCTAGACAGTCCAAAGAGAATGAACAATAAATGGTGCATCAACACAGCTCTTTCCTCTGAGCCAGCAGAGGTAATTGATATGCAAAACATAATTATCTGTTATGAGTACCTTCAAGCTTGCAAGGGAAATGTGAAAGAAAATTCATCATGTAACAACCAATGGCACACGTTTTTTAATCAGCATTTTAAGTTTATCGTTGGTGTCCAGTCATCCACAAAGAAGAATATATAAGAATATAGTTCAGTTGGATGTTTGAAAATAGGTTAAACGAGTCTCTTTTTGTCTTTTTTCTTGCATTGATGTTTTAGTGGAAGTAAAGAAGTAAACAAAACATAGGGCTTTATTCTTAGGACATGAATCCAGTATAAAGTATACAGATATACAGATTTTATAAAATTATACAGGCACTTTTTGAGAAAATACAAATGGTTGTGCTATAAATTCTCCTGTAATCTGCTCTCTTGCTTCTCATGGCTGCTAAATTACAGGGAATGTATATGTCTTTTGTGCTTGCTAAGGATTCCATTTAACATCGTTGCTCAATTAACATGATCCAAAAATATAATCCCCATGCGTCATAAGTGGCAGAATGTGATGTGGTTGGTTATCTAATTTGTCTTTTTATTACAGATAAAACCAATTGAACAAATATACATCAAGGAAATGTATCGATGCCCCTCTTCTTTTCATTTAGGGTAATATAATGATTTATTGTTACATGATTGGATTTACTGTAACTATGTTCACAACTATTATTTTGTTATTGTTATAACTTGCCTTTTGAATGACTTATGGTGAACAAATGGGAACTATGGACAATGGACAATTGTTCTTATGTTCTTAATTTAGACTTTTCACTTTGTAGATTATGCCCTTTTTTATATTTTTTTTTAAAACATTTGAGGTATACAGTCTTTTGTAGAAGGAGGTGAGCTTAGTGCCTAGGTATGAAATAAATAAATCTGATTTCCATCAGTTTTCCTGATTTTCTGATTTTCCATACTTAGGGGCCCATTTACTTACTCACGAACCGGCCGAATGCGTCCGATTGCGTTTTTTTCGTAATGATCGGTATTTCGCGATTTTTTCGGAAAATTATCGCGACTTTTTCGTTGCCATCCGAATGTTGCGTAAAATCTGGCGATTTTTTCGTAGCGTTAAAACTTGCGCGAAAAGTCGCGCCTTTTTCGTAGCCATTCCGAAAGTTGCGCAAAATGTTGCGATTTTTTCGTAGCGTTCGGATTCATTCAAGCTTCAGTATGGTGACTTTTCTTGGGCCAGGTTGGAGCTGCAGGGTGCCATTGAGTCCTATGGAAGGCTTCCAAAATCATGCTAAGTCTGAAAGTTTCGGCCGCCGCTTAGGAGCGCTCAATACGAAAAAGTCGCGACAAGATACGAGCGAATCGTAATGGCTACGAAAAACTTGCGTTTTTTTCGCGAAAATCGTATTGGTAACGAAAAAGTCGCGACAATTTCCGAAAAGTCGTAAAGGCGCCGAAAAAAATCGCAAAAAATACGAAAAAGACACAAAATGTTTGTTTTCCAATGGCAATTTTTCCTATTCGGATTCGAATTCGTGTCTTAGTAAATCAGCCCCTTAGTTTTCAGTGTTTTTAAAGTTCATGTCCCAATTTGCAATGTAAGACCTTTTGCATGCCAGATGTTAATCTTCTAACAAGTGTGGGGGTTTAACTGGTAGCAGCCGGTAGCGGATGGAAATTTGGGCTTCACAGATGAGACAGGCAACTCTGGTTTGCAACCAAAATGATTAGGCTGCTGCCTGTGCTTTATTTCCCACACGGCATTTGGAAGTAAACAGTTCAACAAACCAAGTCTTACCAGACTGTAGTTTCCACAAATGGTATAACCAAACAAAAATCAAACCTGCCTGATCGAGATCAGCCCAATTTCAGGCCAGATGATGGCCGGGCAGGTCCTTCGTTGGTGCCCATGCATGGGCAGATAAGCTGCCGAATTGGCCTTAAGCCTGTATACAATAACTAGGTGCCAAGTTTGTAGGAAATTTATTGGCACATAAAGTCAATCGCAGCTTACATAATTGTATAACTAAGGGGGCTGTTTAACCCAAATACCACACCAATTTTACCAAAACAAGTCCCATATGCCAGTATAATTACTACAGAAAATGGCTAATCTGCATATTAACCTAATTAAAACTTGGTAGATACCTGTATCTACTGAGTAGTGATGGGTGAAATAATTTGCCAGGCATGGATTTGCGGCAAATTTCCGCGTTTCTCCATACACAGATTATTTTGTGAAACAGGTAAAAAAATTCAGCACAATTCATTGTGTAACCAAAAAAAAATTGTCACCCGTAGCAAAGTTATCGTCTGCAAAAACCTTTTCTAAAACCCAGGGTTGTCTTTAAATGAAACAAGTTTAAATATAACATTTTGTTTTGTTCTACATGCAAGGCCAATATTTTCGTAAGAAGCGAAGTCACTATGCTGCAAGCAGCCACTTGATTACTCTACTGTATGTGTTTTCTTTATACTTATCAGTAGGAAAACTACTCTCTTACTTCACTGCTCCAATGTCCTTGATGTCTTTGAAAGACTTTTATTCTTCTGCTCGGTTTCAGGATATATTCTATAGCACATAGTGAATAGATATTCACATAGGAACAGATGCCTCTTCTACCATTGTGCAGTGGCACCTGCTTCAATCTTTCTCTGCCTGAGGGCTCTTCATCACAGTAAGTCATTACTTCAGAATGCACTATGTACCCTTCAGCAGTAAAGAAATTAAACAACGGCTTTAAGGCTTTTTCTCCTTTACATTCCCTCCTCTTATTGCAGTCAAGATGCCTTAAGGATTAACATTTGCTATAAAAAAAACAGCCTTCAAAGAGAAAAGGTAAGACAAATTAAAAAAACAGCTCTGCTAACCCTGTAATTATTTATTTTGCTTTGAAACCTATGGCCTCATACATTCAGTTTAAAACCAGATATAATTTTAAGAGATTATAGAGAAATTAAAATGGCTGCTGGCTGCATTGTTGCACTAAGACTACCAAAACACTGAACAGCATCAGATGCACAAGCATTTATTTGTATATATACAGGTATAGGATCCCTTATCCGAAAACCCATTATCCAGAAAGTTCCAAATTACATAAAGACCATCTCTCATAGACTTCATTAAAACAAATAATTCTAATTTTTAAAAATGATTTCCTTTTTCTCTGTAATAACAAAACAGTACCTTGTACTTGATCCCAACTAAGATATAATTAATCCTTATTGGAGGCAAAACAATCCTAATTGGTTTATTCAATATTGAAATGATTTTTAGCAGACTTAAGTTATGGAGATCCAAATTATGGAAAGATCCCTTATCTGGAAAACCCCAGGTCCCGAGCATTCTGGAAAACAGTTCCCATACCTGTACTGTATTTTTATACTTTACATTTTGAATTTCATCTGCCATTGGGTTCCCCTGCTTTTAACAATATACTATACAGGTCTTGTTTAGTTCTGTTATTTGAAAAAGGATAGTATTTGCAAAATTCCATGTACAACCATTTTCCAAATAAAAACTATAGAAAAAATGACGCAAGGAAATGTAGGTAATGAGGGTAAAAGTTCCACTTCTAAATGCAGGGAACAGTAAATGAAGGTAACAGCAGTTCTCATACAGGTTATTGTGCAGTAGTTTTCTGACTTTGTTTGATTTAAGCTCCCTTAACAGCCAACATGTGATAATTAAGGCCCCCATTACTTTAAACAAGGTTACAGATATGTTTTGGATAGATGCAAACCTACACTAGCATTCTACAGTTTTCTATAGTGCTTTAAAGGATATAGAAAGAACTGTTCCTGTCTATGGGGGAAATATGGTAGGAACATTGTTCTACAGGCAGACCAAAGATACTGCAGGAGAGAGCTTCCCAAACAGGGGTGCTGGACCCCCTAGTGGGGGGTTAGAGTAGTGGTTGGTGTGGCTCGATCTAAAGTCCAGTTAGGGTGAACTTTAGGAAGAATGCTTAATTGCTTGTACTGGTACTGATGCAAATTCAGCCTGAAAATCAGGCTATTCAAAAGAAATACTTACTCGCTTTCATAGACACAGTAATGTAGGAACTGAATGGCTGATAAACCTGCTGTTAGGTAAGAGGGTGTTTGCCCAAATGTTGGACCTCAAAATTAAGCCCCAAACATCTAAAAAAAAGCACTACCTGTAGAGGAATATAACCACCACCCATTTTGATAATAAAGATGCAATAAGACTCTTTTTCAAAACTCCTTTTAAAACACCTAGAAGATTGCCACAAAAAACATCTAAAAGCATAGTTTATTAGATGGGTTTCTGATGGCCCTTTCTTAGTTTATTATCAATGTAGTGGGTGATGTTAGACAAGCCCTTCATCAGATTATTGACATCAATTGTCAGAGGAAGAGAAATTTAAAAATCATTAAAATAGCTGCATTAAAATAGCAGTATGTACTGTACGTCATGTGTCTGAAGCACAAAATCCCCAATAGCCCCCTGAGCTAAAACTAGTTAGCATAGGGAAGATGCACAAAGCAGCATGAACTAAGAATATATAGGGCTGATTTGCTATGGAGGGTGGGCACAACTTTGCGCCCCCTAGTACTAATTTAGCAGCCCTTGCTCCTTCCCAAATTGCTGTTGCTTTGCACAGAGAGTAATATGTTGCTCCTTGCAAACAGCAGTGTCACAAGGTGCACTCAAGTCCTGTCCTTACTGTCTGTCTTGGAGTGAGAGGTAAGGCCTCCAACCACTACCTCCCTTGCTCATCTAAATAACACATAAGATAAGGGCAGGAGGGGACGAGGGCTACCTGCTTCCCCCGCCCTCCATTTTTAAATTAGGGGCGTGGGCACTTGATTTAAAGAGCAGTCTGCAGGTCTCTACATTCGGAAACAAAACACAGAGGCCTGTGGCTATTAGCACAATGTCCCATACTGTGTGTAAAATAAAAAAAATGGCTAACTGTGGGCTTTTTTATACTTTGCACATTGTGTGGGGCATTGTGAATGAGTAGTGATGAGAGAATTTTTTCACCAGGCATGGATTTGCAGCGAATTTCTGCATTTCGCCATTGACGAATTGTTTCGCAAAACTTCTGTGAAATTTTTTTTGCCGTGCGTCAAATTGGGCATGGTCAGGTCAATTCGGGTGCGGCTACAAAAAGGGCACGGTCGTGTCAGAAAAGGGCGCAGTCGAATTAAAATTGGACGCGGCCTTGTCAACAAAGGCGACAAAAAAAATGGACGCGGGCAACAAATGCATTTCGCATTCGCTCATCACTATGAATGAGCCCTCAAAAGTAATTGAATATGTGGCAGAATACATTGATATCTGAAATCATTACAGTTCAGTTAGACCATGATCATTAAATGAAACATTTTAATACTCAACAAATGAAAATAAATTGTAATCCAAAATGTGTATGGAGCTCACCATATTGTGAATTTGTCAGGCCATCTTTTGAGTGGCTTATCAGAAAGATGCAGAGAAAAAAATGATAACAATAAACTCGACCCTCAGAATAAATCTGCTTCCTCGCTGCTGAGTTTGGCTGCTGTCTCCAACCATGCTGAATTTTACATTTCAGGTTAGAGAGAAGCAGAATAGAAATGGAGATAATCCAAAAACCACACAAAATAGAAAGATAAGACCAGCTGGTTATGATTTTTGAAACAATATAGCAGACATCAGTTCTCTCCAACCCCTCCCAAAGTCTGTTAATTAACTTGCTTCTGCTACATTGTTTCAGAGGAGAGACGCAGCAGTGCTAATGCAGAACATATAACTAGCCAGGCAGCTACTGCTTTCAATAGCATTTACATTTACAAATAATTTTAAAAATGTTGAAACCTTCTAAAATTTGAATTAACGTATATTGGAAAGTTTTTATATTTTACATTTCCTTTCAGTGTGAAAGTGTGGAGTTCCCCTTTAAGCAATCCTCTTTTCAGCATTTATTCATTTTTATTTTTTTTTATATTTTCATGTTTTAAGTTATTATGTATTTTTAACCTTGGAACAGAATGCTGCCTCTGTTTCACCACTACAGAAAAATAATGAGTATATAGAAGGTGAAGGCATCACATTGGCCCTGTATACAATGTAATCTACATAATAAACGCAATGCAATGTTCTATAAAAGGAAATCCTTTGGGTTAATATTTCAAATGAAATTATGAATGGCTTTAGGAACAGCTAATATTGGATCAAGCCCTGTTTCGCCCATTTTACATTCATACGGCTTACAAGGACCCATAAGCCCCATCTAAGTATCATATTGTCAGCAACAGGTGCCAGAGTCAGACTGGGACACCAAGAGCCCACCAGCCAGAGCCCTAAAACCTTTCCTTCTTACTGAGAAAAACCATTCAAATTATTATTATTGTGACCTTATCTTTGGCAATAAATTTGGTGTGGGTCATTTCCCTAACCCTTAAACTAACTCTTTTATATCACGGGTGGCAATAAATGAAACACAAGCAAAACCTGGAGAAGATAAGAAAGAGTTATTGATCTGTGCTCCAGAAAGGGCAAAGGGCCTACTCAGGTCAGGGCCCACTGCGAAAAGTCCTGGTCCCCGGAAGGCCAGTCCGACATTGCCTGTAGCGCTATGAACTGGCCAGGGTCTAATATTTATTGCAAGTAACATCAACAAAAAAAAGCCCCTTAAGTCCAATGCATTGTGACCATGCTGTTTACCTTTGCCCAATCCTTACTGACCTGCTCATACTCCTGATGATGATGTGAAGGAGGCATAGACACAGGCAATAAGAATTCCATCTGCAGTCTTCATATGACTGATGCATTTTACAGAGCTACACTGATGCAGCTGATAATACATTGATTTGGTACTGCTGAGAACATCTCTTGTATCAAAAGTAGTCAATAAGTAATTCTGACTTTAACCCAGGAGACTGAATTTACAGGCAATTTAAATGATTTATGAAAAAGAATAATAAAAACAAAGTTAAAATAATTTGTTTGGAATCATATTGTAATTACATTTGTGTGTTAAATTTTTTTTTTTTAAAGGTACAGTATAACTATATCTAAAAATCTGCTAAAAATTAACACGGTAAATATGACTTGTGTTGAAATTACATTCTGGCAAATGCTTTAATTATAAAGAACTAATTTGAAAATCGGGCTATTCTAACTTAACCCACTACCTTTTTAATAAGGATAATTTATTCAGAGCTCCCTATCTACCTTTGAACAAACAAACCCCTCCCTTCTCTAAGCAGCAGCCTTTGAGCAACTCATTTTCAGGGGTCTCTCTGTGAACTGGTAATTAGTTGTATCAGTGCCTTTAAAGTGAAATAGGCTTCACATTTTTATTTAGTGCCATTAAAACCATAAATATTTCTTAATTAAAACAGTAGGAAAAAAAGCACAAGCCCTATTCATTGAGTGCATGTTGAAAAGGGCTCTACACTGTCTTTTTAAGCACAAAAATAATATCTCTTTTAAAGGGCATAGTATCCTGGGATTTTTTTTATTATAAAGCATAACCATGGTTTTTGTCACGTTTATCTAAATCTACAGGGATATTTATCTCTGCTGGACAATACAGAGGCCAAGGGGGCTCATAGCTGTAATCCAAGATGTGAAATAGATCATTTAAGGAACACATTTTCTTTTAACTGATAGTTTGAACGCTAAGCCTTGGCATAGCCTGACTGAATAAGAAACAAGAATGGTGAGCACTCAAGCTAAGGAAAGAGCCACAATGACCAGTCCAGTTAGGGTCTGAAACAAGAAATTAAATCTCAAAAATGCAAACATTAGGGATGCACTGAATCCAGGATACTGTTCGTGATTTGGCCAAGATTCAGCCTTTTTCAGCAGGATTCCAATTTGGACGAATCCACGCTCCTGGCTGCACGTGATTCTTTTTAACCTCTCCGTATCCTAATCTTTTACAAAGGATTCGGGGTTTGGCCGAATCTGAAAATAGTGGATTTAGTGCATCCCTAGCAAACTTTACCTTGATCCACTGTTCATTTTTTAACTCGTTATTACCAGAACAATAATACCACACAATGATACCAACTGTAGCAAAATGACATACATGCATTCAGGTTTAGTATCGCTCAGTGGATAATTCGCTCAGTGGGTGGGCAACAAAAAGCCTGTAACTGCTCTCCATTGATTTGAATAGCAATCATCTTAAATTGCAGGTAAACCCACAGGTCAGTCGAGGCACTCAGAAACACAGCAGTCAGCATTTCTAAGTGACTGTCACCTGACGACAGTACACACAATTTCAGGAGATAGCAGTATAATCAATTGTCAGCAATTCCAGGTGCTTTTTAACTTGCTCAAGGCCCTATTAATCACCTGGGTGACAAAAACATCTAGAATTGCTACTTGTGCCATTGCCCCCAATGGATTTTCTATATTTGACTAGTTGTAGGCACTATGCACTGCACACAACAATATTTTGGAACAGGGCATTTATTCCAATTTCTGTATATGTCCTACTGCTGATTGACAGAAGTCATATTTGATTCTGATACATAGTGATCTTGTGATCAGAGAAATTGTAAGATATTACATTACCACCATAGCTACTGTAGGTGTTAGGTAACTCCAGGTTATTATTGCAGCCTGCTTTATTCTGATAACCCTGTATTCTTAATTCCTGTCCTAAAATTGACTGTTTTTCAAACACAGCATATTTAGGCATCTATAAAACTCAGCTGACTATATTCTAGTCACACATTGTGTGTTTCCTGGCCCTCGTTATCAACCCTTGGGGCAGATTTAGCAAAATGTGAGTTTAGGGCTTAACACATAAAAACTCACCCATGTTCTAGTCCTATGGGATTTTAAGAAGTTTATTTATTAATCGGTGAACTCTAACTTTCACCTGTTGATAAATATGCTTCTAAATATCCCATAGAATCCCATAAACCTGTCCCTTATGGTGTACACATAGCTGCAATTACAAAAGTAGATATAGTAATGTCATTCATTGTCACTTGAGGCCATAGCCATTTTTATTAAGCCACAGCTTAATTAATTTCAGGAGCCTGAGAGATCTGCACTGTGAGCCTCGCACTAGGCTTTTAATCCAGCACAACGTGCATTTGAGTGCATCAGTGCTGAGTAAATGAGTAGTAAGGGGCACAATGGCATGCCTCTTAGTGCACATGAACCTGCATCCCAGCTGTAGTATAGTAAATGGCCCCTGTACTTTTTAGCATAAGCCAACTGAGTGAAACTGTGCTCAGTGTTGGTACTGTACTTATGGTAAATAGGGTGTGCATTATTCCCCTTTCAATTTTCTTAGCAAATTTGTGTGTTATATGCATTTGTGGTTTATACATTCCTCTCTCTGAATGTCTGTATGCTCTAACTGGGTTCAGGATAATGTTGGGACAGAAATGCAGAAATAAAGTGCAAAATGTATATTCAAAACCAAAAGACATTGTTTGACTGAATGTGAAAATTGTGAGGTCCCTTTTTATAAAGGCCTAGTCAATTCTCAATACTGCTATACGGTCTGTTTTATATAACAGATTGTATTACTGTATTTATGTAATCTGCAGCTGTATTCTGGGTAACAGGAGGAGAGGAATAAACAAACAATGTTTAGCACTGGTGCTTATTTCTAGGTGGAGAGAAAAGTCACCTTGATGCCTCTCACAAGGGATTAGAAAAGTGAGTTATTAGCAGAGAACCAAAGTGTTATATAAGGACTTTCATTTCATTTGGAGCAGATATACAGGATAGCGATGGGTTAAGTATGTGTGCTTAATAGTGTATAGGCAATGACTAAAGCAAAAAGACAGAGGTATAGGAAATCAAAAGTAACATAAAAACAAAAATGATATTGCACAAGAGAATGTTCCATTTTGCTGAGAATTTCAAGTCAAATAGGAGAATATCATTGCCTCTAGCACCTAGAGGTAATGTGGCAATTTTACCACAACTGTTATGCAAATATCAATAAATAGTGCAGATCTTTCAGAATGATAGGTAGTCAGTATTATTCATATTATTATTGTTGCTGAAATGGTTACTAATAAGAGTACACCCATATTGAAGACAAGAGATAAAACAGATAAAAACCACAACTATTAAATGAAATAACCTGCTCAGCTCGAAGGCACTATGCTGAAATAATGGAAAAAAGGCCAAGATGAAATTACTTTTAATTGGAAAGAACCCAGGCTGAAGGATAATGCATATAGAAATTCCATTACTGATTTATTCTTTATTCATACAGAATTTGGAAAATGTGGAATGTCTGTAGGTCCTTTCCTTTACTGCAACTTGTTTACCAAATCAGAAAATATTTGAGAGTTTTGATTTTTTTCTTCTGGAGAAAAAAGAATCACATTGTTATCAAAAACATAAACTAAAAGGATTTATGTTTTTAAGGCAAAAAGGGTCACCTCTAGCTAAATATAACTCCACTTTCCAATGTATTTCCAATGTGTTCATAAGAGAGCAATATACAATATATTTTGATGTTTGACATAGCGAGATATACAGGTTTTGCCTTACTAGAACTAATACAAGCACATACACATTGGTGATTAAAGACAGAATCTGATTGCCACCTTGAGGTCAGAACTGCAAGAAAAGGGATTTGTTCGCTTTTTCAAGCAACAGAGACATATTCTGAAAAGCTAAAATGATACATTTCTGCAGCATTAAAATCTTTAATGTACTTGCTACAGTTTAACTTCATAATAACCAAACTATCTAATGCAATGAAACAGGAGTATTTATACCCTGCTGATTTATAAAGGGTAGGATTAAAAAAACATAATAAAAAATATATATAACAGAAGCAAAGAATTTCTGGGCTTTGGAAACCCTTGTTGTTACACACTGGTTTACAGAACCTTGCAACAATTTATACATCCTTCAATTATTCTCCAAGCGGCAATAAACATTTAGCTGGTAGAATTCAAGCCATTATCTTCAGTAGCTGTTGAAACGTTCCTGAACTGCGGTTGAAAACCGAGATGTGATGAGTTCAGTCATCAGCGTTCAGCTGTAGACAAAAATGCCATTGTGACTAAAAGAACCATTTTCATGTCATTTTGCCTCTTTGTAACCATCCCGCAAGAACATTTGGAAATCATTATTGTTTACTGTACACTTTTTTTCTATCAAATGTTCTTTTAGAAATGTCTGTAATGGTAGCTCTGTATTCAGGATGTACTTTGTGTTCTGAAAGTAAACAGCACCATTCAAGTGGATGAGCTAAACTCAAATACCCAAGCTGAAGTCGTGTCCTGAATTGTACTTTAGTTGTGAAGACCTGCTTACATTTGGCTCGGAAAAGAGACTATAGAGCAATCAAAAAGGAAATGTTCTAGGATGCATCTTTCCCAAATGTTCTTACAACAGGATAACTGATATTATTATAGGTGTTGCTTGTCTGTGAATTGATTCTTTATTTTGTATAACTTACTCAGTCTGTGAGTGAGTTCTATATATTATCTAGATGTTTTTTAACAGATGCAGAGGGAGCAGAAGGGCATTCTGTAAGAAGACAGATATGGGTCATCAGCATAAAGGTGGCACTAAGTCCAAATGACTGAATACTTTTTACTAGAAAAGTTGTATTGAGTGAGAACTGCAGGGCCTAAGAAGAGCCTTGTAGAACTCTGAGAGAGAGAGAATCAGGTAGACATGGTGAGCAAGCTATTGCCATGGGAAAAACAGATTGGGGTGGTCATGTGTTAAGATTTTTAACTGGTTTATATATTTGAATCTGTTGTTAAGTGTTTAGAGTGCAATAAGAGAAGTGCAGTAATGAGTAAGTAATGCTGAGATTATCCAAGCCATATAGGAGGAGTTTACCTGATAGCATTAAACAACATACTAAATAACCAGTAAATATACAAACAGCAGTGTAATGGTCCTTCCAGGCTGGTAGCGTTTTCACCAATGTTTCAACCTCTGCTCAGTTCGAACTTTGACAGTATAATCGTTTTTGATTGTTATAATAAATTAAATTACTACTTTATATGAAGGTTTTCTATTTTTATATCCTCCACATAAATTTGGTAGCAGTTTTTAATATTATTCTACTGGTTTTCAGCATTTCAACCCCTGCGTGAATTTAAAGACAAAAAAAATTGAAACAAATTTTGGTTCTAAAGTGAAAACATTTAGAACCAAAAGTGGTTTCATGTTTGTCTTTAAATTCACTTGACTATTAATAAGTGCTGTCCAGGATCTCAACAGTATTGATTTGGTCCCCTGTAGGTTCAGCACTGCTATACAGCTGGCAATTTCAGTCAAACAATCTCAAAGCAAGATAATCTCTGGCTACATAGCTGCCAATAAATGTTCCCTCTAATTCCTTCTTGGCTATGTTCATAAAAAATTATTTTGTATGCACATTTTAAACTTGTTTGCGTATTTTTAAGAACTGTGTGGTCACATCATAATAAATGCAAAATCAAGTGTGTAACACCCCTAATTTAAAGCAAGAAAAATGAACAGCAACAAGAACCCTGCATTTCTCTGTATAGTGTTTATATGGCTAGTTAACTGGACTACTTTCCAGCATGTATCCGAACTAAGGACCCTGCTGGGATTTTGATGCCACCAATCATTGAAAAGGTGCAAAATGATTGTGGAGGACTGGTGTCTCTGACTGCTATATAAGGGGAGTGATGTGAGTCAGGGGAGACACTTCTGACTGCTGAGTACCTGCTGACCCTGCTTTGGGCAAAAAACTGCCAGAGGGGTAGAGAGAGCCATCTGCAGAGATCCTGACCCAAGGGGAAGCTGCTACAGGGAGAAGCTGACCCTGCTATCCCAGCTTTGGACTAGCACCTGTAAAAGAGCTGTTATATGCTAACTTGCAAAATAAAGGAATAGCACCATTAGCCACTGAATTTGAGAGACTTAATAAGGGCCCCAATGTGCACAAATTATTTGGAACTGTGACAGGGGAGTTAAGTTAAAGGAGTTAGTATAATATTGTATTTTTTGCTGCATACTCTATATACAAGTTATTGAAATTGTGTTACTGTTTTATAATATACTGTTGCCTTAGTATTATCATTTATATACAGATTCCTGCAGCTTGTTTACTCAATAAAAAAAGATCTTATTGTTTAACAATTTTACCATTTTACCAAAGGCTGGAGTTACCCTTACTTAAATATTGGTATCACGCTAGGGTGGGCTACAAGTGTTTTTTTACAAAATATTTTGTGTGCACCACAATTTGTTGTGTGCACTGGCCTCAAAATCTGTGTGCACAGCTTAGAAGAAGCATTGCTATTATCCAGAAAAGAACAACTAAGTTCTCTGGTAGTGCAGCAATAGGGGAAAAAAGCAAGAAAAGGATTTCTAAAGTAGGGTAATATCTTGACATTTATTAGGCAATGTAAGAAATCATTTTTGTGGTTATACTGAAGACAGCACTAGAAAACTTAAGTCTCTGGCAGTTCAGTAACATTCAGGATACAGCAAATATGGAGAAAAGCAAAGAGTTACTAGTCGCAAAGAGACAGAAAATAAACAGACTCTGGTGCTGGAGGCTACACTGTTGTTGAGCAGAGTAATAAGATTGCAAGTTGAAAAGTGGTCACAGGACAGACTGTGTGGGATTATGCACTGCTGCTCAATAGACAGGTACATGGAGACTGTTTACAGGTTATAAGTCTAGTAGGAATCCAGGATGTTTAAGGGAGGAGAATATAATCCAGAACAAAAAACAATTGGAAAGTTGGTAGAGGCAGCCAACTTGGGTTCTTGAACAAGCATAGTATCCAAGGTTATTGTGATACTAATATCTACAGTCAGTATTAATGGTTAAATGGCCCTTATGGCTTTAAATCCCTACAGGTTCAGTTCCCTTAGTTGCTGGGCAGAAGGGAATGTATCTAAGTGAGTTCATTAACATATGTATACTATTGGTTAGAAGGTATGGTGACCACTTCCTTACTCACTTTGGTATAGTGCTGGGAAAGGAGTGGCATCTTCCTGTTTGCTTCCATCTGAGGAACAGGGTGGATATGTGCTGTGAGCCCAGGGCATGGGCCCAGGCCCAGTGAAGTCGGGGAACAGGGCGCCGTGAATGAGGCATTAGATAGTGGCAGGTTTAGCTCCCTTTATAGTACCACTCTAGGAGTGTAAGGCAGTTAGGGTTAAGCTAGAATGAGCAGCTCTGAGCTCCTGCATAGGATTTGCAGTTTTTGGAGAGATCTCTCCCAGGCCACATTGTCTGTAGTGTAGGGATCCAAGTGAATAGTGAATCAGGATAGAGAATTCCCTGAGGGATCCACTACGAGGTGTGTTGCAGAGGTGAAGGGAGATTCCTGCAAGTCTACCCGCAGGGGAGTGTCGGTCTGTATATACACTCAGTATGTGTTGCCTGTACCACTGGCTTCTGAAGCTGTATTGTGTGTAACCCTGTGGATGTTCAATAAACACTTATTACTTTGTTATTTGCAAGAACCTCTGGTGCCCTCTGTTTTAATTTTTCTGCATAGAAGCAAGAGAGGTGTAGTTGTACAACACCCTCACCTTCCTCTTCCACCTAGAGAAGGCCCATTCTGGGTAAGAGAGTACAGTATAACCCATGTTCTACTGGTACTAGTCCGGGAAGGCAGCCATTGAGCTAAATTGAGGTTACACTTTATTTATAAAGTGCCACAAGGGTACGCAGCGCTGTACAATCTAACAATATACAAAATTACACACAGGTCCTATTTATTGTGCTCATTTTTTAGAAATGTTGCTTTTAGCTGTAAACTGTCCATTTTACCATAGTAGTGGAAAAACCAGGCATCTGAGTCAGTCCAGCAGTCTGAAAAATGAATCTATCCTTGGTGGAATATGAATTACTTGAGTGACTCAGAAGGTACCTGCTTATAAAATACTTTTTTCATTCCATTTACTTTATTTTGGTAGCTTAGTTGACTTGCATTCTGCTTCTTTGAAAATAGGGAATTTTACTGTGTTGGTGTTCCACCTGCATTGTTCACAAATCGCAAAACAAAACATCGCAAGATTGCACTTTATTAAACAGAATGCTAACTGGAGCCATTTTATTAATCATAATACTCTAAAATACTTTTTGATTTTATATTTGGTATAAGGGAAATAGGTACAGTGTAAAGGTACTGTAAATGTGGCACTGTGCTATACTAAACCTTAGCACATCAGAGGGATATAAATCAACAGCGCCACAGAGCTTTTAGATACTTGCAAGATCCCGTATAAGAACAGCTGCATATTATGCGTATGGCCTTCTCAACTACCTTTATATATCTTTTCCCCCTTAGGATCTGAAACAAAGAAAATCAAACATTTCTTTTTATTGTAGCCAAAACAGCCGAGTGTTCCCAGGAGAATTGTATCAGCATCAGTGGTGAGATGAATGTGTTTATCAGATTTGACTTCTACTTTACCTTTACTTTTATTATTGCCTGATCCTATTAGAAGACGGTACCTGCTACTTTATGTTAAGTAACGCAGTATAAATTCCCACTGATAGCAAGAAAATTGTATTGCTTTCTTTCAATGCATAAATAAAAATACTTATCAGGAAAACGCCAAGGTCCAACATTTTCTAAATGGGTAAGTTCCACCACATTTACATGGAATAGATAATTAGCTCTGTGCATCAGTGATATTTTGTGACTGCTTTGGGTCCTCACAGCATTAAATTATTTCCATCATAATGACAAGTAACACTGCTGAGGTTAAAAAGTTATTGTCCTACTCAGAAAAACCACCAATAAACAAAATACAATTACCTCACATTATGAAACCCACTAGACCAAGGATTATTGTTATTGTGTACGGTACAGTTTTATGGCATCTGTAAGGAAATCATAATGCAGAAGTGACTGCAAGTCATTACATGGTGTCATAAAACCCAGTTCAGTGGGAGTGGGCAACGTGTAATTAGATATAAAGGCTATCGAAGCATATATTTACAATGTTCATTAGAATGAAAGGTAGCGGGCTCCTAGTAATAAAAACAAACTAGATGTGAAACTTACCAAGGCTTTTATTTATGCTGGATAACTCTTAAGACATTAGTGTTAAAGCCAATGACAGCATTCACCCCTTAGTTTACTTTCCATATTTAATGGCTTAATTACATTATTCGTGAAACACATTACTCTACTACAATTCCAATCTGAGATGTCAGCCAGGGCTAAGTGGAAAAGAAAGACACTTTGTTGGAAAATATTAAAAATTATCAGCTGCCTTGCTATCTGCAATTTATTAGCATAATGAAATAAATGTTATATCTGCCTCCCCCCCCCCGCCGCCATTGACATAAAATGAGCTGTATCCATAACCACTGTGATAGCGCTAATGGTGTAGTCATTAAAGAGATATATACCATGGCAACTGAAGATTTATTGTCTGCATTTGTTCTCTGCAGTAAAGAGTGTCCTCCATTAATTAAGGGTTGTGGGGGAGGAGTGAGGGGGGCATATAGTTTATCAGATAAGGAGCTTCCGTTACAAGGAAAGCAGTCTCATAATTGCCTTAGCTCTAATTCTCCCTTAGCTAATGTAAACATCAGAGGGAGAAGTAATAATCTCCGCTGCATGCTGGCTAATGCGCGTAGCTTGTCGGGTAAATTAGGGGAGCTGCAAGCTATTGCATGTATTGAAAATTATGATTTAATAGGTATCACTGAGACCTGGTGGGATGATAAATGCGACTGGGCTGTGAATTTAAATGGGTATACACTTTTTAGGAGGGACAGAGAGATTAAAAAGGGTGGAGGGGTTTGTCTTTACGTAAAGTCAGACTTAAAGCCATGTAATAAAGACATTACCAATGAAAACGTCGAATCTCTTTGGGTAGAAATTTCAGTAGGGCTGAAGGTCACAAAGAAAATGATCATTGGTGTATGTTATAAACCACCCCGTATAGATGAGGGGGATGAGGCCCAGCTATTGTTGCAAATGGAGGAGGCTTCAAAACTGGGTCAAGTTGTTGTTATGGGGGACTTTAATTATCCGGACATTGACTGGAGTAATGGGGTGGCTAAGTCAGAAAAAGCTAGTAGGTTTGTAAATATGCTAAATGACAACTTTTTATTTCAGGCAGTTCAAGAACCCACTAGGAATGACGCTATTTTGGACCTGGTGATTTCTAATAATAATGAACTTATCTCTAACATTTGTGTGGGTGAGCATTTGGGGAACAGTGATCACAACATGGTCTCCTTTGAGATAATGCTGCAGAGACAGCGCTATAAGGGAGTAACTAAAACACTCAATTTTAGACGTGCAGACTTTGCCAGTATAAGGGCATCTCTGCAATGTGTCAACTGGGAAAGGCTTTTCATGGGGTTAGACACAGAAGGAAAATGGAACATCTTTAAAACATTGCTTTGTAGGTATACGCAACAGTATATCCCCCTAGTAAGCAAGGAGAGGCATCGCAAAGCAAAACCTTTATGGCTGAATAAAAGTGTTATTGTCGAGGTTGGTAAGAAAAAACGTGCTTTTAGGGCATTCAAGTTAGCTGGGACAGCAGAAACTTTCATCAGGTACAAGGAAGCAAATAAAGCATGCAAAAAAGCTATCAGGCAAGCTAAAATAGAGATGGAAAGGGATATTGCTGCTAGGAGTAAAAGAATCCAAAATTATTTTTTAATTATGTGAATAGTAAAAAAATGAAGCAAGAAGGGGTGGGAACTTTATTATCACGGGGGGGTACGTTGGTTGATGAAAACGGGGAAAAAGCTGAAATTTTGAACTCTTATTTTTCATCTGTCTATACATCTGAGGAGCCAGATAATGAAGGCTTCCCTTGTAATATGCCCAGTTCTAGTAATTTAGCTACTGACGCATGGGTCACTCGGGAGGAAATTCAAAAGAGACTTGAACATGTAAAGGTAAACAAAGGTCCAGGGCCGGATGGGATTCATCCCAGGGTATTAAATGAGCTGAGCGCTGTGATTGCCAAACCTCTTCACTTAATTTTTCAGGATTCATTGAGGTCTGGCATGGTGCCAAGAGACTGGCGGATTGCTAATGTGGTGCCGTTATTTAAAAAGGGATCCCGTTCTCAGCCTGAAAACTATAGGCCTGTTAGTCTGACATCAGTAGTAGGAAAACTTTTGGAAGGGGTAATAAGGGATAGGGTACTTGAATACATTGCAGTTCACAATACTATTAGTTTGTGCCAGCATGGTTTTATGCGTAACAGATCTTGCCAGACTAATTTAGTTGCCTTTTATGAGGAGGTGAGTAGGAACCTTGATGCTGGAATGGCAGTTGATGTCATCTACTTGGACTTTGCTAAAGCGTTTGATACAGTACCTCACAGAAGGTTAATGATCAAATTAAGGAATATTGGCCTAGAACATAATATTTGTAATTGGATAGAGAACTGGCTGAAGGATAGAGTACAAAGAGTGGTTGTAAATGGAACATTTTCTAATTGGACCAGTGTGGTTAGTGGAGTACCGCAGGGGTCAGTCCTTGGGCCTTTGCTGTTTAACTTGTTTATTAATGACCTGGAGGTGGGCATAGACAGTATTGTTTCTATTTTTGCTGATGACACTAAATTGTGCAAAACTATAAGTTCCATGCAGGATGCTGCCGCTTTGCAGAGCGATTTGACAAAATTAGATAACTGGGCAGCAAACTGGAAAATGAGGTTCAATGTTGATAAGTGCAAAGTTATGCACTTTGGTAGAAATAATATAAACGCAAACTATCTACTGAATGGTAGTGTGTTGGGGGTTTCCTTAATGGAGAAGGATCTAGGGGTTTTTGTTGATAACAAGTTGTCTAATTCCAGGCAGTGTCATTCTGTGGCTACTAAAGCAAATAAAGTGCTGTCTTGTATAAAAAAGGGCATTGACTCAAGGGATGAGAACATAATTTTGCCCCTTTATAGGTCCCTGGTAAGGCCTCACCTTGAGTATGCAGTGCAGTTTTGGGCTCCAGTCCTTAAGAAGGATATTAATGAGCTGGAGAGAGTGCAGAGACGTGCAACTAAACTGGTTAAGGGGATGGAAGATTTAAACTATGAGGTTAGACTGTCGAGGTTGGGGTTGTTTTCTCTGGAAAAGAGGCGCTTGCGAGGGGACATGATTACTCTGTACAAGTACATTAGAGGGGATTATAGGCAGTTGGGGGATGTTCTTTTTTCCCATAAAAACAATCAACGCACCAGAGGTCACCCCTTTAGATTAGAGGAACGGAGCTTCCATTTGAAGCAGCGTAGGTGGTTTTTCACGGTGAGGGCAGTGAGGTTATGGAATGCCCTTCCTAGTGATGTGGTAATGGCAGATTCTGTTAATGCCTTTAAGAGGGGCCTGGATGAGTTCTTGATCAATCAGAATATCCAAGGCTATTGTGATACTAATATCTACAGTTAGTACTAGTGGTTGTATTTATAGTTTATGTATGTGAGTATAGATTGGTAGGTGTGGGTTAGGTGTGCTGGGTTTACTTAAGCAGCAGCTGTTGGTTTAATAACCCTGGAAAAGATCATTAAAGCACTGAACATTTCCCAGAACCAGATGGAAAAGATATTTGAAAAAAGTGTCCAAACATATGGATGAGCATATTGCAACTAGGCAACATATTCCTTATTTGCTTGGAACCCAAATGAGATAATAGTTTCATTGGCTTCAGTTGCTTTGATTGCATTGCAAGCTTTAGTCTCCAGCATGGTATTGGTTAATATGGCTCCAGAAAAGTTGGTAGGGGTGTGAAGTCTTGACTCACATTCTAGAGTTACTAGATTAACAATCATTAAAATGTATTGATATTACAGGCTGTAATGGCCCATTCATTTTCACTTTCTGGACCTCTCTGGGACAGTTACTGTGAACAGCCTTTTAGATACATTGCCCTCATGTTAGGACATTTGTTATTTGGCACATAAATAGGGTTTCAAGGACAGCATAAAGGGTGGACTGGTATGGTAGATGGTCATAGGTGTATTATAATGACATGCATAATCCCCCAAAAATCTAGTTCAGAAAGACAAGATACATAGTTACACAGTTAACCTGGGTTGGTCCATCAAGTTTAATCTCTCCAAATGATACCCAGTGTATAAATATACACACACTCAAACTGACCTCACATATATAAGCTATATATACCAATATCTATAATAATTGTTGATTTTAGTGTCACAATAGCCTTGGATATTACACTTGTTTAAGAAATCATCCAAGCCCCTCTTAAAGGCATTAACAGAATTTGCCATCACAAAATCATTAGGAAGGTCATTGCCCAACCTCACTGCCCTCACCACCTACGCTGCTTCAAATGAAAGTTCCGTTCCTCTAATCTAAAGGGGTGGCCTTGGGTGTGTTAATCTTTTGACTGGAAAAAAGATCCCATTATCTGTCTATAATGTCCCCTTGTAGGCGCTACATACTACAGATGAATGTGTGGGAGGTTCCAAATTGGATCAGACGATAGTGTCTATGTTTGGCTAGTGGAAGATGCATTTAAGACCCTGAAATATTAATAATAAGTATATTTGTTAATATTCAAGAATCTTAACTTTGCCATAGCCTTTTAGTTTTTGTAGTACCTCAGTTCACTGATGGTTGCATAAAAAGGATCATGACAAGGCTTCATTAATGAGACTGTAGCTCTTTTTTGATACAAATAAAAATATATGCTGCTAGAGCAGGTTTTGTGTTTTCCATGCCAAGCTCTGTCTTGAAGAATGTGTTACTTATGCATGGTTAGTTATTATCAAAGGGAACAGTCACTATGTATTCAGTAATATATTGTATTAGACTTCTTGCTGTAATGTCTTTGGCCTAACACATTTGTCTTACATTTCAAACCAACAATTAAAAGTCTTACAGAATTCTTTCCACCACTGAGAGATTTAATGCTCTTTCAGAACATGTTGCTCCTTCAGAATAACTCCCTGGGGTACCACTGTCTGCACAATTAGTTACAAAGCTTTTTTTTTTAAAGATCAATAGTGCAATTATAACTTTGGGTCAAGCTTATGAAACAGCCCTCAACCAAAAATATATATTCTTTAGAACTTAATACACTGAATTATATATATTTGTACCTTCAGTAGAAAAAAAAGGTATAGGATGTAAAGTTATTTTATGTTATATAGACATTTTGTTTCAGTACCATAAAAAAAAAAAATTGGTTAGTTAAGTAACCACACAGATATAGGTTACATTAAAATGTGGCAAGAAAGAACTATCATAAAAATATGTTTCTATGATCTACATCTTGTGTAACTAAGAAACTTTCTAGTTCTAATTAATTAAAAGTTCTGTAGTTTCTTAAAAATCAATTTACGCCTCAGAAATCAATTTTACTTTCAGAAATCTGTCTCTGTTTATGCAGGAGACAAAGTCAGAATATGATTGACAGATAGGACAAATACATTGGTGAGTGCTTCCTGTTGTTTAGACAATGTTCTGAATTGGCAGCTTATCAGCACGTGTATGGGGCCCTCAGATGGGCCTGCCCGACCGATATCTGGCCAAAAATCAACCAGATGTCAATTGGGCAGGTTAAAAAATCCCATAGATCAAGCGTGGATGCAAGCGTTGGGATGAGGGTTGCATCAATGTGCCCATGCACTCCCTGCCCAGAGGTTGCATCCTGACAATGTGATCCAATTGGTTGAACCTCAAGGTGGCCCTATTGGTGAAAGATCTGCTTGTTTGGCGATCTTGCCATAAATCAGCATAAATAGAGGAAAATTGAGAGAGGATAGCGAGGAGTAACATGATTTATTAAGAAATGAGACAAAATTTTAAATACATTAGAATTATTTTATTGGGATAAAGCTTATATTAAATGTTTCTTTTGGGACATATCTTCTTTAAATCTGAGGAACATTGGGTGTGCATATTAAGTTAAAAGCCAGGAGATGGTAGGCCAGGTAAGTGAGTCTGGACATAGGGATTAAGGGAACAGAAAGTAACCAACGTGAGGGCAATTAGAGCTGGTTGTTTACCATGATCCACGAAAGCTTCATGGAAAAGGACTTCCGATATTAGAGTCCTGTTAGTGAAACCGCCAACCTCATAAACAAACATAATTTTGTGGCTTTTGACATTACATATAAATACTCTGTTGTGATATTGTGGATGGAGCATATTCTGAAACGTACCTGGCAGGATACCATCTATTGAGGGGTAATTAAATCATTGACTTAAAAGGGATGGGGCTTACTAGAAACAGGGTATGTTTACAGGTGGATTGGGAGTGTCAAGGTGTAATTAGGAATGTCAAGAGTTGAATATGTAATACAAGGCACAAAGTTTGCCCAGTTGCAGTAACTCATATTTGCTTTTAAACAGGTGACACGTAACTGTAACTTTCAGTTTGTTGCTATAAGTTCAGGGGCCACAAAGTTAAAATATTACTGTGTTCTTACATACTGTTTGCTCTATTGTACATGACAAAAGCAAATATAGAGGATACACTACAGTGCCAGCGCCCATTAGCTTGGGGCAGATAGATGGCAGATAGAGAGATAGAGAAATAGATAGCAGATGATAGATAGATACAATAGATAGAGAGGCAGATATATAGATGATAGATAGATAGGGATTTTCAGAATGTTGTCTTTTGTATCCCTTTTAGTTGTAGATTTATTATGTTGTGTATAATGAAAATACTAATTACTTTTTATGAATGCTGTGAAAAATAAACTATTACTGTAACATTCTTCTCTTCCAGTACAAGATTACTGCATTTTGTATTTTCTGGGAAATATTTATCCTCATTAATAAAACATAGAAACAAAAAAGTCCAAACAAAACAAAATATGAAACCTTGGAGCTTCATTTGTTACTAGGAAAACAGGGCACTGTTAATATAGAAAAAGCCATTTAATAGGGCTTTGTCTGTAATATATAATGGATGGGCAACATATTATTGGGCATGTTTCTTTGTCTCTGAAAAATGAACCATCTTTAGAAATATTAAACTGCAGACATGATTTATTTTGGAGTGTAGTTTGTAAACTAAAATATAGTGCGAGCAGCTTGTTAAAAGTAGTTTTTGAGGCCGCGTATAAAGACCTCTAGAATAACTGACTTCAGACTTTAATTATGGAATTTTATTGCTTTCATAACTCTGCACTTTAATGGTTACTGGCCCAAGGACTCTTTGACCCTGCTTTATAGAACTTTTATATGACACCTATTTCTCCTGGAATCTAAAACTAAAAAAACTAACATCTGCATTTCTCGCTCATATCCACTTTCTTGTTTCTTATGCTATATAATGATACTATTTAAATCAACAATTTTCCACATAAAAAATGAGGTAAATCCCCATTGCTCCCCTACCACTGAACGGGCAGAACAAGCAAGTTAGTTGGAATTAGCGATGTTTTCAAAGTGATGTACTTTGCCATGTTTTTTTATACAGCGTAATAAATAGGCCCCTCAATATTTTCCTGCTTCCATCTTGCTGTGTCATGTTGTACTGAATGTACTGAATCTGTCTTTTGGTGTAGACATAGATATTCTGAGACAATCATTTATTTTATTTTTTCCTTTATTTGGGTTTCTTGTTTGCAATTCTACAGTTTGGTTTTCAACAGCTATCCAGTTGCTAGGGTCAGTGGTTTAAATGAGAGACTGGTATATGCATAGGTGAGGTAATGAACAAAAATTCTAAATTATAATGTATAACAAAAATTAACAATAAAAGTAAAATTGTAGCCTCACAGAGCAATAGTTTTTTGGATGTTGGGGGTCAGTGAGTGACTCCCTTTTGAAAGCTGAAAATAGTCCAAAGAAGAAGACAATTCAGAAACGATAAAAAAAAAAAATATATAGCATTAAAGCGCAATTGCAAAGTTGCAAGTAATAGTACATTCTGTAACATACCAAAAGTTCAACCACCCATTTCAGCCACGAGAATAGATTAACATTTTTAAAAATAATTAGCTTTTTCTCTGTAATAATAAGACAGTACTTTGTACTTGATTCCACTAAGATATTATTAATCCTTACTGGAGGCTAAACAGCCCTATTGGGTTTATTTAATGCTTAAATTATATTTTAGTAAGCTTAAGCTTTGGAGATCCAAACTATGGAAAGAATGGATCCTTTATCTGGAAACCCCAGGTCCCGTGCATTTTGGATAGCAGGTCCCATACCTGTACTTGAATTTTAAAACTATAATGTTCATTACATGCCATACAACTTCTGGGACCTGTTATCCAGAATGCTTGGGGTTTCCCCGATAAGGGATCTATCTGTAATTTGGATCTCAATACTTTAAAGGGTTGCTTTGCCTTCAATAAGGATTCATTGTATCTTAGTTATGATCAAGCACAAGGTACTGCTTTTTTTTACATAGCAAAAGGCCATCATTTGTAAAATTATTTAATTAAATAATGGGAGAATGGGTTTCTGGATAACAGATCATATACCTGTCTATCAAATTAAAATCTACATTTAGACCAAAAGATGCAAAGTCAAACATTGAAGTAACCACCAGATCTCCTTTCAATGTGCTATTAATAACATAACCCCTCTCCAATCTTTATTATACTTATACCCAGTCATTTTTGGGGTTCTTCCCATGTTACATAGTTACATAGGGTTGAAAAAAGACCAGAGTCCATCAAGTTCAACCCTTCGTGAAATCCCCCCTACGCTGCTTCAAATGGAAGCTCCTTCCTCTAATCTAAAGGGGTGACCTCTGGTGCGTTGATCGTTTTTATGGGAAAAAACACCCCTTATCTGCCTATAATCCCCTCTAAAGTATTTGTACAGAGTAATCATGTAATCATCAACCAACTTACCCCCTTAATAATAAGGTTCCCGCCCCTTCTTGCTTCATTTTTTTACTATTCACATAATTAAAAAATCATTTTGGATTCTTTTTACTCCTAGCTGCAATATCCCTTTCCATCTCTATTTTAGCTTGCCTGATAGCTTTTTTGCATGCTTTATTTGCTTCCTTGTACCTGATGAAAGTTTCTGCTGTCCCAGCTAACTTGAATGCTTTAAAAGCACGTTTTTTCTTACCAACCTCAACACTAACACTTTTTTCAACCATAAAGGTTTTGCTTTGCGATGCCTCTCCTTGCTTACAAGGGGAATATACTGATCTGTACACTTGCAAAGCAATTTTTTAAAGATGTTTAATTTTCCTTCTGTGTCTAACCCTATAAAAAGCCTTTCCAAGTTGACACATTGCAGAGATGCCCTTATACTGCTCTGCATGTCTAAAATTGAGCATTTTGGTTAATCCCTTATAGAGCTGTCTCTAGCATTATCTCAAAGAAGACCATGTTGTAATTATTGGTCCCTAAATGCTCATCCACACAAATGTTAAAGATGAGTTCAGTATTATTAGATGTTACCAGATCCAAAATGGAGTAATTCCTAGTAGGTTCTTGAACCACCTGAAATAAAAAGCATATTTACAAACCTACTAGCTTTCCCCAAGCCACCCCATTTACCCCAGTTAATGTCCAGATAATTAAAGTCCCCCATAATAACAACTTGACTTTGTTGTGAAGCCTCCTCTATTTGCAATAATAGCTGGGCTTCATCCCCCTCACTTATACGGGGTGGTTTATAGCATACACCAATGATCATTTTCTTTGTAACATTCAGCCCTACTGAAATTTTATTTCATTTTCATCCCACCAGGTCTCAGTGATACCAATTAAATCATAATTTTCAATACATGCAATAGCCTGCAGCTCCCCTAATTTACCCCACAAGCTTCGGGCATTAGCCAGCATGCAGCGGAGATTATTACTTCTCCTTCTGATATTTACATTAGCTAACTGAGAGTTAGAGCTAAGGTGAATATTATAAGCTCCTTATCTGATAAACTATATGTCCCCCTAACTCCACCCCCACAACCCTTTGCTTATCCCACTGCCCAATCTACACTAGCTTTCCCATAAAACTCTAGCTCACCCACCCCCCTTGTATAGTTTAAACACTCCTTTAGTCTCTTAACCATTCTCTCCCGTAGCACAGCGGACCCCCTTCCATTGAGGTGCAATCCGTCACGGCTGTATAGATTGTACCCCAAATAAAAGTCAGCCCAGTGCTCTAGGAACCCAAACCCTTCCTTCCTACACCAAGACTTTAGCCACGCATTTAGCTCCCTAAGCTCCCGCTGTCTCCCTAAACGTGCATGTGGCACCGGCAAAATTTCCGAAAAAATTACATTGGAGGACCTTTCCTTAATCTTAGAGCCTAGATCCCTGTACTCACTCTTTAAGGTCCTCCACCTACCATTCATTTTGTCGTTAGTACCGATATGTACCAAGACAGCCGGGTCATGCCCAGCCCCTCCCAATAATTTGTCAACCCGATCAACCACATGCTTAATCATGGCACCAGGAAGAGAGCAAACTGTTCGGTTGAAGTGATCTGTTGATGTGCCTCTTTAAAATCTTTTGATATATTATGTATTTCATTTGTTTTAAATATTATTGATATGTTCAACTATATTTTTTTTAGATTTCATATTTGTCTTTCCTCTATACTAGAGCAAGGCAGGCATTCCAGCATATTGTACCATTGGCTGATTCACAGCTGATTATCTCTTTAATACTAACATTTTCTCCTGTAGTTTTGCTTCACAGAAATATTGTTTGCTTACAAAAAATAAATGCTCCACATAAACCACAAGGGTAGAAACCTTGTATTTTTATTCTTTTCCTAACAGATATAGGTATAAAGGGATGCACCAACTTCTGTTCTTCATATTTAAATTCAAAACATTTCATTCTTTTGCAATAATTAATTTTTACTTTTTTTTATTTGCTCCAGGGCAAAAGGTTATGCCTTTTATAACTTAACCATAGAAGACTGAACCTTCCAGAAGCTGTACAAGAGTGCTGTGGGTCTATAGGTGTTTTTTATTGCTTTCTGTGGGTACCCATTTGCCAGAGAGGTAGCATATAAGTTTGTGCTTCCTTTGTGTAGGATATAAGCATGAATGTTAACCTGTGTCCACAAAATGTTTGGTGGGATTTACAACTGAATCATGAAAATCAAACAAATAAAACACTGTCATCTTAAAAACACTGAAAATTTTATTGACTTTGTCGCATATACTAGAGTTTCGCAGAAATAGCCATGCTGTTTCCTTAATCCTGTTTTTTTTCTCTTTGGTGTCTAAGACACTCACAATAACTTCCACGTCTTTTCCTGTCTGTGTCTTTTTGTTGCACTGAGTGTATAATGCCATCATTACATAACTACAGTGTCACACGAAGACATGTTTGCATTGCTCTGGAAACACTTCGACTTTATCATCCATATGATTATTCCTTTGACCTCCTTTTTGACATCATGCCCCCTTGTGGGCCTATCAATCCTCCCTTCCCACCCAAGGCCCAGGCTGTTTAGTCCTCTTCTTTTCTCATAGGGCTGGCATTGTTTTTGCTGAAAAGAAAGGTGGTTGAATTAATAATTGTTTAATAAATGATTATAGAGGCTAGAATAATAACTGTTGCTATCGCTTACCTTTGATATCTGAAATTGTTGACTGAGAGTCTTAACATAACTTGAGAATGTGGAAAATGACCTATATCATCAGATATGCCCAGGCCATCTTCCAAGTATCTATGGAAAGGAATGTGCTCATCTTTAAGCATTCCTGCTGGCTTGATTAGAAATTTTCAGTTTTTCGCACGGTTCAAATAGATTTTCCTATCGCTCTGAATTTTGCAGTGTCTTCGCTGTTAAAAAAGATAAGATTTGATCATTATTTTGAAAAAAATACACCTCAACAGGTCAGGGCTGGAAAAAAGAAATGTTTATGTTTTTGTGAATTGTGTTGTGATCTCTGATTGATTTCAACCTGACACGCAGCATGGTTGGGTTGTTTGCACTAGTTATTTTAAAACAACACAGTAATAATCTAAGTAAACATCAAAAACTACCTATTATCAAAACTACTACTATCAATTTGGGATATGTACTTACTAGAATTAAGGGCGCTTGAATTCTTCCAGATTCTACAGCTGGCCAGCTAATTGTTGCGAAAAAAGGATGATCCATTATGGATGCAATAAACCTCATCCGCTCATTAGGATTTTCACAGAGGAGCTATGGAAAAAGAGAAGATCAATCAGTAAAAATACAAGAATTGTAGACTGTCTTCTATGCTTGACAAATGGCAAAACATTTCAAATAATACAATTTATAATAACTGTTACAAAAGGACCTTGGCTGTGCAATAGCAGGTAGGATAAAAGGTGACAAAAGAACAAGATGGCAACAGCAACATCAATTGCTCTGTTATCATGTTACCATAGGTGTTTCTGCACTGCAACAAATCAAAGGATTTTTACCTACAACTACTCTGCCCTCAAATCTCTATACTTACCTTTAAAATAATATCTCTGAGCTCAGGTAAGACTCTGATTAGATATTCTGACTTGTTTCTTTGGCGGGCATATCGTGGCTCCATCCCAGTAGCCATCTGGAAAAGTATCAATCCTAAAGAATAATAGTCCACTGAGTTATTGTACTTGCAGTTAGTGGACACCTGCAAACATATAAGTGAGAAAAGATTTTTTAGCAGCTGTTTTTTGAAAGAATAAAAGGAAAAATAAGGATTGTTAACATGGAATTTCACAGGGTTCATTTGGAGAGGATGAACTTGTTGGACTTTTAACCCAACTTTATTATGTAACTGTGTAAAAAAGAATTATTTATCTAAAGAATAATCTGTAGTTTAATGTGAACAGAAAGTTTTTAAGGATGGGATAGAACAATAATATTACTGTTAAAAGACATGTAATGTCTATTTCACTGGGGGGGTGCCAAAATATTAGGCACCCCCCTCCAAGTGAAATACATCATTAGGCTTTTCCATGGGCTGGTGCTCCTGTTGGGAGAAAACTGTACTGGGCCATGGCAAAGCTACCTAAGCACTGTGCCGGCATCTCCTTACCTGAGATATTCGCCCCTTTGGTGTTCAGCATTCTGTGCATGCGCAGTAGAGTAGATTGTGTAGTATTACTGTATTACGCATGCGCGAACAGGGACGTCTGCAACACTGGTCAAAGGGTAAGTAAAATGCCAGCACAGCATTGGTACAAATATTCCACAGGCTGGTGCAGTTTACTCCTAACAGGAGCACCGACCTGGGGAAAAATGTAGCAATCTATTTCACTGGGGTGCCTAATCTTCAGTGAAATAGTCTTTACTTGTCCTTTAATACGTTTTTCTGTGGGGGTCTAATATTCTTTAGAAATTTGGCATAAGTTAATAATTATGTATAGTAAGCAGAAAAAAAACCATCAGTTACCTCAGGAGCAACATATGCACGGGTTCCACAGAAGCCTTCGGCCATTCCACCGGTTCTCCGAGTGTCTGCAGCAAGTCCAAAATCTGCAATCTCTGCATGGCCTGTGCTATGCAGCAGAATATTATGAGGTTTCAGGTCTCTGTAAAGAAGCACAATCAGCATGTAACATAAAGAATTAGCAGAGCTGAATAGTGTAATATCAATGAATTGTAAATTGTCATTCATGGCTACATTACTAATACAATAGCCAGGGTCCAAATTTAGACAAAACTTCCAGTCTTAGCAACTTGGCTTGAAGACATTGCCTTTTCTAAAATATTACCAGTGTAAACATTACTTCTGGCTAGAACATTTTTATGGAAAGAACTGTTGTACTTACCGATGAATAAATCCACGAGAATGGAGGAACCTCAGTCCACAGATAATTTCAGCAGCAATGAACCTTAGGAAAGAGAAAGAAAAAGATCATCAGACTAAAACTTTAAGGTCAGATTATAAAGGCTTTGGTTTAGTGAGTTTAATTGTAGACAATGCATTGTTATAACTACTGTAGTCTACTTCCATTTTCCTTGGACTTACTGTATCGTGCTGTAATCCACCACATGTCCTATTCTTATGAAATCTCCTAATGTTCCTCCAGATATATAGTCCAACACAAGATAGATGCTGTCCTGTAAGAGAAAACAAACACCACAGATGTTACAGATTATGTAACAGATCTGCTTGCTCTACTAATACCTTCATCAATTTGTCAGTTAATTACCCCTTGCCTCTTGCCTCCTCCAGGAAGACAACAGAACTTTTTACAAACTATTGTCGAAAACAAATATAGCTAGTAGCGTCTTGAGACTGAGCGAAATAACTTGATTATAGTTATTGTAGTATGCTATAATTTTACTAGTACAATGAAGGTATCAGTACAAATACAAAGTAAAATGAAGTACGAACCATAGTCTCAAAGCTGGCATTAAGTTGTGTAAGAAATCTACACTGGCGTGCCACATCTAGTACGTTCCACTCGATGCTCACATCAGCCATAGACTGCATGAAACGATTCTTCATTATTCTTTTCAATGCTACGTATCTCTGTTTCACTAGGTCTTTTGCTAGTAGCACCTGAAGGAGACAATATGAAATAAAGGTTACAGGTACACAGGGTTGATGTCAGTAATTCTGGGGGTACATACACCTGCAGCCCCCACCTCACCTCTAATCCACCACTTTAGTGGGAGCCCAAGTAGGAAATCAGGGGAACATATAGAAAAATCAGGACTGTACTTCAATGTGATTAAACTTGACATAATAGCATCATTACACCTTTTTTATTCTTACATTGATTTAGGAAAGAACACTACTTACATGTCCAAAAGATCCAAATCCTAGTTCAAAATAGATTTTAAACCGGTCAATAGACAGATTTGTCTCCACAGGTGCTGGTCTTCTAGCTGGTGGTGAATAAAAGTAAGATTTTAACCTCTAAAATAAAATACAATAAATAAAAAATTCCTAGTGTACAAACTCATTCAGCAATATTAGTTTTTGTTCAGGAGTTACTTAACCAAAGGCTTATTTTTAATCTACTACATTGTATGCAGCAACAGGTTCATACAATTTAATGACTGCTTTCTTTGTTGGACAAGCAATGGGTTCAGCTTCGAACATTACCATTTTCATCTACCCATAGAATTATTAGTTAAAGCACACAATTTTTAGCATCTTTCAAAAATCTTTAGAAATACAAGGATAAACAGGTCTGTAGCTCCAGGGCTTTGCAAGTTAGATATAGACCTGCCCAAATATTCTATTAAAATTACACATTTAACTTATATTATTATACTTATAAGGGTAAAGGGATGGTAACAATGTACTCTACTTCTATGTAAGGCAGTTTTTGAAAGCAATCTGTGATTATGCATGTACAGGTATGGGACCTGTTATCCAGAATACTCGGGACCTGGGGTGTTCCGTATAAGGGATCTTTCCGTAATTTTGATCTCCATAACTTAAGTTTGTTAAAAATCATTTAAATATTGAATAAACCCAATAGGCTTGTTTTGCCTCCAATAAGGATTAATTATATCTTAGTTGGGATCAAATACAAGATATTGTTTTATAATTACAGAGAAAAAGGAAATCATTTTTAAAAATAATTATTTGCTTATAATGGAGTCTATTGCAGATGGCCTTTCCGTAATTGGGAACTTTCTGGATAATGGGTTTCCAGATAAGGGATCCCATACCTGTACCTATACCCAGGGACAATCACTTATATCCTACTTACTTGGTTCAGGGCCATTTGCAGTGTTCCTCTGTTGGATTCCCTGCATTTCACCCCTGATTCTTGTTACTGTGCAAGGTTGGTTTTGTCCTTCTGCCTGTTGACGGTTTTTTATTTCATCTTTTCTAATTTTCTTTCGTCGATCTTCAGATTTCTCTTTCTCTGATCTTTGGCGCTTTGTTCCACGGTTAGGGAAAGGAATGAAAGGCTTCAATGTTTCCCACCATCTTAAAGCGCTCTGGCTTGCCTGAGAAACAAAACTTGTAGCTTTAGATTGTAGCCACATGATTGCATTGGAAGGTACTATTGATGCAATGCGAGGGGCTGAAGTCTGGATTCTGTTCTTCTTTTGTTCAACAGGTTCATCCTGACATTTGTCTTCTGCCTTCCTTTTCCTGCTAGGGGACGTCCTCTTCACAGTCATCTCATTCTCACTTTTCTCAGATCTTACCCAAGAATATGGATTGACTGCAGTCATTAAACCCTGGTACAGATTTCCAAGAACAGTGAAGGCCATGGCTGTAAAACCCATTCCCACACGTGTTCCAGGCGGTGTATGCCTTGCCTCATCGCTTTCTTTGTTCTTTTTCTCATCATTCAATTTGTTCTTTCGTGATTTGTTTCGTTTAGTATTTTTAAAAACCATAATTTAAAATGTGAATATTGTAAAAATGTACAAGCAATTACAGGTCCTTCTTCTTCCTGTACTCACTCACAAATGGTAACACTACACTGTGTTTATGAGATCACATGACGTGCATGCATTATGACATCACAAGGATTCTTTGCTTCTGTGCTATGCCTATGTCATGTGACATCACAGTGCTGGCCCTGCAGTTATAAAGCATGATGTTCGTGAAATATAATCTCTTTATGTCTTAACAGTGATATCGGTGTAAATTATCTGTTATTCCTTGCTGCCAATATGGGGTCCCATATTACTTAGCATTTTTTAAAAGATATTAAAGGGACTTAACTTTGAAAAATAAACTTTTCACTTCATTTCACTAAAAGAAGAAACTTTCTACATATAGACCTACTGTAACCACAACTCTGCATGAAGGGAGACAGATTGCTGGGAGGGGTAATAGTGAAGATACATGGGATATATGTTTGAGTCATTTCATACTTTAGGTATAATAATTTGTCTTATGCAACTGACCCTCAGATTTTAGGATAAACTAATGAAAATATTGTAATTTATGCTGGATTTATTTAGGTATGGGACCAAAAGTACTCTGTGCAATGATCATTCATATACTGTACATCCCAACATTTTAAAAATAACAACATCTGGGCAGTGTAGGTCATGCCTTCAGTCTACACCAGTCCTGCTCTGTTATGCCTACACATGCTCTGCTGACATACCCACCACTCACCTACTTTCTACTCTGTATATTTACCCCAAGGCCACCTTATGAGGAAACTCTTGCAAGTAGCATGGGAATAATGGGATGAGTACATTTTGAATTCAGCCCTTTTAAACTATTTAATTTAAATAAAGCTATTAAAGCCACCAACAACCAATCAGATTTTACCTATTGACTTTCAATGGGGAAATCTAACCTGCTGGTGTTACAGTATTAACACCAGGGTCCCCAAACTTTTCACAGTTGGTCACTAGGGGACTGCAGGTTTAGTTTTGAAAAAGTGGGTGAAACCACCAACAGCCAATCAAATGTCACCTATTGATTTTTATTGGTTTGATGCCAGGCTTCGCAAACTTTGCACAGTCAGTCACTGGGTGACTATGCATTCATGTTTCTTTAAAAAAAAAAAAAAACACAGCAAAGTGGGAGGGGCCAACAACAGCCAATCAAATTTCACTCATTGACTTTTATGGGGAAATTGAAACTGCTGCCAATCTTACAGCTTTGAGGCTACACTCGCCAAACTTGAATCAAATAGTCATGGGATCAGCCTGAATGAAAATATGATGATTGTTGGATGCCCAAAAGTGGGCAGAGCTGTGAACAGCCAATCAGAGTTTACCTATTGACTTTCAATGGGGAACTTCAACCTGCTGCCATTCTCACAGTATTAACCCCAGGGTCCCCAAACTTTTCACAGTTGGTCACTAGGGGACTGCCGTTTTAGTTTTAAAAAGTGGGCAGAGCCACCAACAGCCAATCAGATTTTACCTATTGACTTTCAATGGGGAAATCTAACCTGCTGGTGTTACAGTATTAACACCAGGGTCCCCAAACTTTTCACAGTTGGTCACTAGGGGACTGCAGGTTAAGTTTTGAAAAAGTGGGTGAAACCACCAACAGCCAATCAAATGTCACCTATTGATTTTTATTGGTTTGATGCCAGGCTTCGCAAACTTTGCACAGTCAGTCACTGGGTGACTATGCATTCATGTTTCTTTAAAAAAAAAAAAAACACAGCAAAGTGGGAGGGGCCAACAACAGCCAATCAAATTTCACTCATTGACTTTTATGGGGAAATTGAAACTGCTGCCAATCTTACAGCTTTGAGGCTACACTCGCCAAACTTGAATCAAATAGTCATGGGGTCAGCCTGAATGAAAATATGATGATTGTTGGATGCCCAAAAGTGGGCAGAGCTGTGAACAGCCAATCAGAGTTTACCTATTGACTTTCAATGGGGAACTTCAACCTGCTGCCATTCTCACAGTATTAACCCCAGGGTCCCCAAACTTTTCACAGTTGGTCACTAGGGGACTGCCGTTTTAGTTTTAAAAAGTGGGCGGAGCCACCAACAGCCAATCAGATTTCACCAATTGAATTTTATTGGTTTGATGCCAGGGTTCCCACACTTTGCACAGTCAGTCACTGGGTGACTTCATAATGAAGGTTAGAAAAAGTGGGCGGGGCTGCCAAAAGCCAATCACATTTCTTTCATTGTTTTCAGTGGGGAAATTTTAATTGCTGCCATTCTCACATGTCTAATGTCAGGGTCCCCAAACTTTCCACAGTTTGTCACTGGGTGACTATGTTCCAAGTTTAGAAAAGCGGGCGGGGCAACAACAACCAATCAGATTTCACCTATAGACTTCATATGTTTAACTGTAAACTGCTGCCATTCTTTAAATATTAATACTGAGGTCCCAAACTTTGCAGATCTAGTCACCAGGTAACTTCAGTTCAGTGTTAGAAAAAGTGGGTGGAGCCACCAACAGCCAATCAGAGTTTAACCTTTGATTTTCAATAGGGAAATTCAACCTGCTGCCATTCACACAGTATTAACACCAGGGTCACTAGGGGACTGCATTTTTAGGTTTTAAAAGTGGGTGGAGCCACCAACAGCCAATCAGACTTCACCTATTGATTTTGTTTGGTTTAAATCTAAAACGCTGCGTTTCTCACACTATTTATGTCAGGGTTCCCAAACTTTGCACAGTCAGTCACTGGCTGAATACATATTCAGGGAACAAGTGGGTGGAGCCACCAACAGCCAATCCATTTCCACCCATTAAATTTAATTGATTTATATTTAATCTGATACCATTATTTAAGTATTAATTCCAGGGCTGATAAACTTTTCAGAGTTAGTCACTGGGTATTTGCCACAACAGCCAATCACATTTCACCTATTTACTTTCAATGGTGAAGTGTAAAAAGCTGTCAGTCTCACAAGTTTTATGCCTGAGTCCCCAAACTTTGCAAAGTTGGTCACTGGGGGACTGCAGTTTAAAATAGAAAAAGTGGGTTGGGCAACTAACAGCCAATCAGAATTCATCCATTGAATGTTATTGGTTTAAATTTACAATGCTGCCATTCTGACACTATTTATGCCACCAACCACCAATCACAATTTACCTATTGACTTTTATTAGTTTGAATTTAAACTGCTGCTGTTCTTTAACTATTAATCCTAGGGTCCCTAAACTTTGCTGAGTCAGTCACTGGGTAACTGCAATTCCAGGTTAGAAAAGAGGGCGGAGCCCCAACTGCCAATCAGATGTCACTGGTTGATATTCAGTAGGAAAAATTAAATTCAGACAGTATTAAAACCAAGGTCCCCAAACTTTGCACAGTGGTTTTTACTGTATAACTGTGGTTCAAGGTTATAAAAAAGTGGACGGAGCCAACAACGGATCAGATTTCACGTTTTTCAACCCAACATGAAGTTTGTTCTCAAACTTCCCTTTCTAGTTATATTATAGTGTATTATATTATAATGTCCTATTAGCAACTTTTTATTTAGTCTTCATTTCCTGTTTTTCATTGGTTTTTTTAATTATTAACTTCCTTCTTCTGGCTATTTCTAGCTTTCACTGGGGGTTCCTGACCACCAGCCACAATATAAATATAAAACAGACTACACTTTTATCGATATTACTACTACTTTTTACTTATTTTTTAATTCAGCTCATTCAAACCACTGATTGCAAGGGTAAATTGTTTATTAGCATCCAGAGAAATTCTAAACTGGGGAGCTGCTGAAAAAAAATCAACATTAGGAAGTGCTGTGAGTATCGCTTCATCTGTATTTACTACCCAATGGGAAGCAAGTCTTGTGCAAGAAGCATTAAATACAATTGTGCCATATCCCTTAGAATGCACCTGAGCATTCCCAGCAGTCTCAGTACAAAGGAAGATTGCTACCCAATGCACATTAGGTACCCCATCATGGCATTACGGGGAAAATATGTTCATGGTCTGCAGTGTATTTTTGGCACTGAGACAAATTATATATATAAATTATATATATATGATATATTATACGTCAAAACCCCAAAAAACGCAAATATAAAAATACTGCATCTAAAAGCTGTCAAGGTCATGTAGAAGTCAATGGGAGCTGTCCTGTGAAATTATAAAAGTTTTTATTTAATCTGCGGTTTTAGAGGTTTTGCTGTTTTTTTCATTTGTAAGTCCACGAAAATTGTTATGAAAACGTAAGAACCTTGATAAATACCAAACTTTCGTGTTCTTTTAGTTTACGTTCTGCATTCTAATTAATTCATTCTTTTTCAATTCGGATTGTTTAATAAATGACTAGATGTTTTTGGTTTTAGTGGAAATGAGTTTATTTGTGGTTCCATAAATCTCTAAAACTACAACATTCTGAATGTTGATACATCTGCCTCTAAGGGGGTATTTAAGAATGTTCATATTTTTTTCTACTTTGGTCACTTTTAGCTCAACATTTTTTGGTGTAACCTGAAGCACCTGAGTTAAATGGAATGGCTACTTACGAGTGAACAATAATGTATGGTAATAACCGTTGCCTTGTTGGGTTTCAAGGTTTCAAGGTTTCATTTCAGCCAGGGCATTATTTGTAAAGAGTCCTTATGTTCTCTGTGTCTGTGTGGTATTCCTCTTTGTTTTTTGAATACATTTTATAAACAAATGTGATCGTAAATGTGTGTGTGAATGTGATAGAAACCTTAGACTGTAAACTCCATTAGGGCAGGGATATTAACATATGGGTGATGTGTCCCTATGCAAATAAAAAAAATGCAGCTATTTTTTAACTAATGTCTGGGAAGCTGCATTGCTGTTCAAATGTAATTTTCACAACTGGGTTAATATTAAGGCAAATTAGAAAATTCAGGGGAGCTGGTAAAATATGATACACAGATGTTTGGCTGAGACCAACAGGGGTTCCTGCTTTGGCTGAAGTTTGTCGGAAACTTAACAAGGAGCCATTTCCATACTGTCAGGAGAAACATATCAGTAATGGCAGGGACGACTAATTGAATTTACATAAGTTACAAGCTGGTGGCAGTATATAATGTATGTTTACTAATACAAGAAGCTTGGCTTGTAAAATGGGAGAGCTGGAGGTAATGGACCTGGGTGAAAAATATGATGTTACTGACTGCTGAAGCATGGCTCAATGAGTCACACAACTTGGCAGTAAATATGGAAGGCTATATTGTTTTGGAGGAACAAGAAAAGGAGGAGGGTTATGTTTGTAAATAGTTCTAATTTTTAAAAATAATTTCCTGTTTCTCTGATATAATAAGAAAAGTAACAATCCAATCCTACTAGGTATTGGTGATCCAAATTAGAGAAAGATGAAAATCAGGGTTTCCTTGCTGGCCTCCACTGCTTTATTTTCAGGAGGAGGTGAGAAAGAAAACAGTGTTAGTTTAGCAAGGGTTCTAGAGGAGACCTTTCCTGAGTCAGACCCTTCATTCAGTTTTTTCTCATGAACACAAGCTGTTGCTGCGTTACATATAGAGTTACTCTGCTGTGTGATTACAGTCTGTTTGTACTATCTAACTTGTTCAACCTTTCTGATGGTGTAGGTTTCTGGTCTGGTTGATCCTTTTGGTTACTAGATGATCGGTTTGTTTCATGGTTCTGTGCAATAGAAGTTGTGTCAGTCTTCCCTCCAGGTGAATGCACTAGTTTTGAATGTTGTTTAAATGAAAATCTGGCCAACTGAACTAGCTGTGCTTGTGTGTCTGGATCCAGCATTTCTGGTTTGTTTCCTTTTCCCCCTGGGCAATAATCTTTTTCCTTTTCCGGGGTGCCTCAGGAGTACTATGAAGAGAACAACTGGAGCAGACTGTATGTGAACCTGAATTCTCAGACTGAAAAGATGTCATGTTTGAACCAGTTTTACCACAGAGGGAATTTTTATTTAAGTTCTGCCACTTATTAGAAACATGCTCAGTCACTATACGATTTGCCGAATGTCTTTCATTCCCCCAGGGCTGCTTCCACTCTTTTGCAAAACCTCAGATTTGTTCCCCACTAAATCCACAACTTTTTTTGTCAGGATGGCAGCTACCTTCCGCTAATACATGCAGGACTGCTGGTTTTCAGCTGTGCAGCCTTCTCTCAGTTTACTGATGGGAGAAATCTGAATGGACTGAAGTGAATCAAACCAGCCAAGACTCTTATCACTGCATGTTGTAAGGTGATTTTCAGACAGATGCCCACCAGCCAGGGGTTGTGTATTATGTTTTGAAGAGAGCTTGGACTCTAATTGTTTTGTTCAGCAGGTATAATGGTGCCCTTACTAATAGTATCATCACTTTTGGTCATATCTAAGATGTCTGGAATGGTTTTCCCAAGAGTCTGTAGGGGTGCAGCACTGCCAGTTATTCCCATGCATGTTGCCTCTGGTGAAGAGAATTTCTTCCATGACACTGTCACTGTGCACTTTCTGGGATTACAGGAAATGTTTGCAGCACTTTCCCCATGATCGCACTCAAGGGAATCTTCATTTTGCTGCCTGTTTTGAGAAGCAATAATAGTAAACAGTAATAAGCAAATTATAAAACAAAGATTACTAAGAAAGCAAAGTTATTAAATGTCATCGAACACACCAGAAATAAGCAACAAATCTAAAAAAGCTATTTTAACATTAGAGGGTATAAGTCCTAAAAGATCCATTACAGCAGAAAAGCTGGCCATACACTCAAAGATCCACTCATTTGGCAATATCTGCTCGATGTGGCCACCTGGGTGTCTTTCCTATGGGTGCTCTAGTTTCCATCCACAGACTGTTATTTGGCTCCTAATTAAATTGATTATAGTGCATATGCTTACTGAATGTGATTGTAGAATTTAATTCCAATGTCCAAGGTGGCAGGGGCTAATAGGTGTTATAATATATCTATTTAAAACACTGCTAAACATAGGTAAAATAAAGGATAACAATATTGTGTAATTTATGAACATATTAGGAATGAACAGGATTTGGTTAGGGATTTTGCCAAATCCCAGTGCTTTATGAAGGTTTCAGATCTGGGAAAATCCAGAACTGTTTAGCTGAACTACAGCCATTAAAGGTCACATGTTACAAATGGGGAAGGTTTTTTGTTTCTTTGTTTTATTCTTTTATAGAACATTTGGTCAAATCCAAAAACCATTAAACCCTAGTAATATATTATAATTTGTAAAAATTATCTTAATTTGCAATGCAGGGGAAAACCTGTAAGAAAATAAGCATCTATGGTGCATGGCCAGCTTTAATATTGGCTTGGTTCAAGGCAGGAAATGACTCCTTGAGTCCCCAGTTTCTATGTAAATGAAACATATCTCATGTCCCTACATTAGGGAACAACATAGGTTGTTCAAGAACAGCTAAGTGTTATATGAGTAAAGCAGACTGCTCACATTCTGGAAATTGTACTATACAGAAATATATATATATATATATATATATATATATATATATATATATATATATATATATATATATATATTGTGACACTTGAACCTACAGGGGGATCTGGTTCAGTGTCTTAGGGCCGCTTCCCACAGTCTTTTAGGGTAAACATAGCAGTCACAGAGGTTGCTCTCTTAAAGGCAAGTGCCAGCAGTTTATTTTGTTACAAAACTTCAGTAACAAACACAAAATAAGAAACAGGAAAATAAACCCTTGCACCAGAGCGCTGGCTAAATACAATTGGCAGCCTAACTACAGTTGGGTGGCTTTTCCAACTCCAACTTAATAGAAGCAAACAAAATCAGAAATCATAAGTACCTTTCCCATGCAGCGCAGCTCCTGCTACCTGTGTAGTGGGGAAGAGACTCTCCCTCCCCCCACTGGAGTCTTTTTAAAAGGCTCTCAGCTGCAGCAATCACCTTGCTGCTAAGGTCTGTATTAAAGGGCTGGGTTTGTGATTAATTATTCCATGTTCCAGGGTACCAACTATGCAAAACCCTGGGAGAAACATATCGTCCATCTACAACTAACCCAGCCATTTTATTACACATCCCCCCACCCAGCTCTGCCCTAGAGGGGTGAGCGACCATGGACATTAAGGAATATAACCTTGAGAGCCCATCAGCATTGCCTTGTTTAATTCCAGCCCTGTGTTCTACAGTGAAACTGAAGGGTTGCAAACTCAGGAACCACCTAGTAACCCTTGCATTTTTCTCTTTGTTTTGGCTCATCCAAGTAAGCGGGGCATGGTCTGTAATGAGCCTGAACTGTCTACCCAAGAGATAATATCTTAGGGATTCTAGAGCCCATTTTATGGCTAAACATTCTTTTTCTACAATTGAATAATTCCTCTCCTGGGAATTAAGTTTCCTACTCAAGTAGTAAACTGGGTGCTCCTCACCATTAATCTCCTGTGACAGAACAGCTCCTAAGCCGACATCTGAGGCATCTGTTTGCACAATAAATCCCTTCCTAAAATCAGGTGCCACCAAAACTGGATGGGCACAGAGGGCTTCTTTTAATTTGACAAAAGCTTCTTCAGCTTCTGTTGACCACCGTACCACTACAGGGGCTTTTGCTTTAGTAAGGTCAGTTAAAGGGCTGGCAATAGTAACAAAGTCAGGTATGAACCTTCTGTAGTAGCTAGTTAAGCCCAGAAATGTCCTGACTTGTTTCTTGGTGGAAGGCCTTGGCCAATTTTGAATAGATTCCACCTTTGTGACTTGTGGTTTAACTAGTCCCCTTCCTATTGAGAACCCCAAGTATTTGGCCTCTTCAAGCCCAATAGTACACTTTGCGGGATTGGCAGTTAAACCAGCATTTCTAATTGAGTCCACCACAGCCTGAACTTTTGCTAGGTGTGATTCCCAATCTGTGCTATGAATGACTATATCGTCAAGGTAGGCAGCAGCATAACGACCATGGGGCTTTAGAATTCGGTCCATCATTCTTTGAAAAGTTGCTGGGGCCCCATGTAGCCCAAAAGGTAGGACCTTATATTGGAACAGCCCATCTGGGGTGGAAAATGCAGTTTTTTCCCTTGCTTGTTTTGTAAGAGGCACCTGCCAATAACCTTTTGTCAGGTCAATAGTTGTGAGGTATCTTGCTTTGCCTAACCGCTCTATCAGTTCGTCAACCCTGGGCATGGGATAAGCATCAAATTTAGATATAGCATTTACCTTGCGGTAATCATTGCAGAACCTTATTTCCCCATTGGGTTTTGGGACAAGGACAATGGGACTACTCCATTCACTTTGGGATTCTTCAATCACATCAAGCTCCAGCATTTTCTTTATCTCTCTACTAACAACCTCTCTACGAGCTTCTGGTATTCTGTATGGTTTAAGATGTACCCTGTTACCCGATTCTGTAATAACGTCATGTTCAATTATTTTAGTTCGCCCTGGCATAGCGGAGAAAACATCCTTGTTACGGTTAACAAATTCTCTGACCTCACGCTTTTGGGGAGTTGACAGGGTGTCTGCTATATTAACCTCTGGTACTTCTTTCATATCAATCGGAGAGTCTGGAGACTGTGTTGCCATTAAGACTTCCCTGTCTTTCCATGGCTTTAGCAGGTTAACATGATATATCTGTTCAGGCTTCCTTCTACCTGGTTGCCGTATTTTATAGTTAACCACGCCAACTCTTTCAATTACCTCATAAGGGCCCTGCCAGGTTGCTAGAAATTTATTCTCTACAGTAGGGACTAAAACAAGTACTCTGTCCCCTTGCTGAAATACACGCAGCCTAGCATTTCTATTGTATGAGTTTCTTTGAGCTTCCTGTGCTTTTAGCATGTGCTCACGTACAATAGGTATAATGGCCTCAATCCTATCTTGCATCTGAGCCACATGTTCTATCACACTACGGTGAGGGGTAGTTTCATGCTCCCAGGTTTCTTTAACTGTGTCCAGCAACCCTCTGGGGTGCCGACCATACAACAATTCAAACGGGGAAAAACCTGTTGAGGATTGGGGAACTTCCCTGATTGCAAACATTAGGTAAGGCAGCAAGAAGTCCCAATTTTTCCCATCCTTATCAATCACTCTACGGAGCATGGTTTTTAAGGTTTTATTAAACCTTTCGACAAGACCATCTGACTGCGGGTGGTATACAGATGTCCTGAGATGCTTTATTTGCAACAATTTGCACAACTCTTTTGTAACCCTGGACATAAATGGTGTCCCTTGGTCTGTCAGAATTTCCCTGGGATACCCACCCTACTAAACATGAACATTAGTTCTTTCGCTATACTCTTTGCTGTAGTATTGCGTAGGGGAATAGCCTCAGGGTAACGTGTGGCATAGTCCACAACAACTAGAATGTATTGGTGACCCCTAGCAGACTTTATAAGTGGACCGACCAGGTCCATTGCTATCCTATCAAACGGTACATCAATTATTGGCAAAGGCACAAGTGGGCTCCTATATGCTTTCTGGGGAGCAGTACGCTGGCAGTCAGGGCATGAGGAACAATAGTTGCTAATGGCAGCAAACACCCCGGGCCAGTAAAATCGCCTTAAAACGCGTTCTTTTGTTTTCTCCACCCCTAAATGCCCTCCTAATACGTGACTGTGTGCAAGCCTTAGCACAGTATTACGGAAGGCCTGGGGAACCAACAACTGTTTATGTATGTCATCACTCTCTTTTCTACACGATATAGAAGGTCATTAGACACTTCAAAATAAGGATAAGAAAGGGAGCCATCTGGGTTATTTCTAACACCATTTGTCACCTGAACATTACGCCTAGGTTCCAGCAAAGTGGGATCTTCCCACTGTGCACTCTTATAATTAACGGGGCTGACTTCTAAGTCAGCTAATTCCCTCTCAGGCTCATCAGAGGTGCGGGGCTCTGTATCACTGCTTGTATTGTCCCCTACCAAAACCTGAAGCGGGGTTGGGGCCTTGCAGCCTACCTCACTACGTAATACCTCATCAGACTGCACATCAGCAAAGGGAAATGCATATTCAAGGTCATTTGTACCCCTTAAGGACTCTTGTGACTTATAGGTGACAAAAGCCCATAAATTCAGAAAATAAGGAAAATCTCTCCCCAAAACCACTTCGTATGCCAGCTGGGGAACCACTCCGACTTGGTAATCCATAGACCCAGATGGGGTAGACAGGGTGACCTGGGCGGTAGGATAATCCTGTCTATCTCCATGTACACAGACAACTCCCACTTGTTTTGCATGATTAATTTTACTTTGAGGCACAAGGGACCTGGTTACTAGGGTTACCATACTCCCTGAGTCAAGTAATGCTTGTACCTCTTTCCCATTTACTTTTATGGTACACCATTGTGGTTTCCCCGCATAACAACTTACAACATCTGAACCTGCCTTTCTTGTAAGCAACGAGTGGGGTTTACCCCTGTAACTCATATCACATTGCATAGGTTCAACATTTAAAGGGCAGTCTTTAGACATATGTCCATATTCAAAACATTTGAAACATTTTACTGTATTATCAAACTGCCGTCTAGTGCCAAGCTGTTCCCCATCGTCCTTTAACTTTGAACCAGTCTTACCAGACCTAGTGTGACTTAGGATCTTGGTACCAGAGAACCGCTCTGCTCTCGGTGGGTTACTAAGTTCTCCAGCAGCAATGTATCTTTCGACCAAGGCGACCAACTGGTCAACATTCTGGGGGTCACTTTGACTTACCCACCGTCGTAGTGAAGCTGGTAAAGCCCTCAGGAAGCGATCCATTACAAGCAACTCTACAATATGGATGGCAGAGTTGATGTCAGGCTGTAACCACTTCCTAGCCAAATGTATCAGGTCAAACATCTGCGATCGGGCAGCCTTGTCTGGAACAAAAGACCAAGAGTGGAATCTTTGGGCCCGGACTGCAGCTGTCACTCCCAGACGTGCAAGAATTTCTGCCTTCAATTTATTGTAGTTGCTGGCCTCTGCAGGTTCCAGATCATAATATGCCTTCTGGGGTTCTCCACTTAGGAAAGGCGCTAGTAAACTTGCCCATTCTCCGGCTGGCCATCCTTCCCTCTCAGCGGTGCGTTCAAAGGCTAGTAGGTATGCCTCAACATCATCAGTGGCTGCCATCTTTTGCAGGTAATGACTTGCCCGTATCAGCTTATTCGCTTGCTGTGTGGCCACAGGGTTTGCATTGACCTTTTCTGATAAGGCCTGGATTTCCTGTTGCACCATTTGTACAGCCGCCTGCTGTTCCTCACGGGCCTCTGCCTGTACTTCTGCCAATTGTCGCACTAACGTTTCAGTGCTTTCCTTCTGGATTTTGGCAAGGGTAGCAACACTTTCTCCATGTTGTACAACCAGCTGCTGCAAAGCTGCAACACTCTGAGCAGCTTGTCTGTTTGTTTCTTGCTGCACTGCAGTGGACTGAATGAGAGCTTTTATAACATCCTCCATCTTGGCAACAACAGTACTTTTACCCTCAGACTTGAGTGTGGTGCCCGCATCCTCCACCACGTGTGACACTTGAACCTACAGGGGGATCTGGTTCAGTGTCTTAGGGCCGCTTCCCACAGTCTTTTAGGGTAAACATAGCAGTCACAGAGGTTGCTCTCTTAAAGGCAAGTGCCAGCAGTTTATTTTGTTACAAAACTTCAGTAACAAACACAAAATAAGAAACAGGAAAATAAACCCTTGCACCAGAGCGCTGGCTAAATACAATTGGCAGCCTAACTACAGTTGGGTGGCTTTTCCAACTCCAACTTAATAGAAGCAAACAAAATCAGAAATCATAAGTACCTTTCCCATGCAGCGCAGCTCCTGCTACCTGTGTAGTGGGGAAGAGACTCTCCCTCCCCCCACTGGAGTCTTTTTAAAAGGCTCTCAGCTGCAGCAATCACCTTGCTGCTAAGGTCTGTATTAAAGGGCTGGGTTTGTGATTAATTATTCCATGTTCCAGGGTACCAACTATGCAAAACCCTGGGAGAAACATATCGTCCATCTACAACTAACCCAGCCATTTTATTACAATATATATATATATATTTATATCCTGCTGTTTACAACAATGGGCCCAAGGGAGGTTTGTGTTATTACATCAATATACTAAAATGGACTTCATTTTCTTTTGCACCTAGACATAGTAGACATGGTTAGAACCTCTCTTACTGTAAATTGATTATAGTTAGCAGTTCTACAGCTCCTAGCTGTTAGGGAACAACAGCTGCATTATGTTTCAGGGTGGAAGGGAATACCTGTCTAGTCTTTGAAGCTGTTTCTCCAGCAATTTCTGAAGACCAAGTCTCTCCAATAGAAGCTCGCACTCCATCCGATACTGTACCCTTGGACTTTCTGGAAAGGATGTGTGTAATGCATTGACTCCTCCAAGTAATGCTCCTCCCTGGATTAGCAAGAGTAATAAAGAAGAGAATCTGTCATGACCAAAATGAAATACATATGGAAAAAATAAAAAAACTGCAGCATTCACTGAGAAAATGCCCAGTGGGATTTGCTGTTACTAATTATTTCTTCAGAAAGATTCAGTTAGCAATCTTTCAGAGAAACCAAAAACTATACTACACTGGCTCCTAGTGGGTCCGATATCTTCACTGTGTCAGTGGCCCAAAGCATACTCACTGACGGTGGGTATATGAGCTGTGCATAATAATCAAAGCTAGACACAAAGCATATAAAAGAAGCACTGAGGGGTACAGGTAGAGGGTTTGAAGGTCATACAGTATCTGTTTTACATACAGCAATCCTATGATACAGGCAGATTTGAGAAAGAAAATATTTATTAATGGCTTCAATTTACATGTTCACCTTTAAAATGTGGTAACATGCTAAATCAGGGATATTCCCAATTCCAAGAGCAAACCATTCACAGTGCCTTTGGAGTTCTATAAAGAAATGAACCTGATACAGAAGGCCTTGAACCAAAGTTTGTATATGAAACTAAGCAATCAAAACAACCCACCCATCGAGGACTCCTTTATGTAGACCACTGTTGTGGCATCTTCTGTTGTCACAACATCCAGGGGCGATTCTGGACATATCGCCGCCTGAGGCGGCTCCTGGATGCCGCCCCCCCTCCCCCGCTCCCCAGCGCTTACCTTCTGAGCACAGGAGCGGGGGCGGTGAGATCGCTAGTGCAGAGAGCGCAATTGCGCTCCGGAAATTCGGCTCTTAAAGTTACCAGGAGCGGCTTTTTGCCGCCCCTGGTAACTGGGGCACTTCTGCCGCCTGAGGCAAGTTTCTCAACTCGCCTAATGGCAGAAGCGCCCCTGACAACATCCCGATACATTAACTGAGCATGGGCTGGAAAAAGACCAGAATATCAGCTGCTGATGCCTTACTGCTTCATTAAGACAATCACACAGATCAAACTTGTAAACATTCTGTGCTCTCATTTTAGGGACATTTACTGGAGGGGGGTTTAGTTTAGGTAGGAAAACTATATATCGTTTTCTTCCAGAGAACCTGAGCTTTTCAAAGCTGAGTTTTTGTTTATTTCCACTTCTGGAACAAGATTAAGATTTAGATGGAGATTTCTGACTTCTTTAGATCAAAAACTCCCAGCAGTAAATTACCAAATTTTCATTACAATAAAATTACGGCATACATTGGATTCCAAAAGCCAAAAATCCTGGAACATTAGGTTTACCCCAGGAAACCATATATTTTTGAAAAGTATACACTCTGCCAAATCAGAAATGAGTAACCATTTCATAACCATTTCTTTCAGCTCCTAAGTACCAAACAGCAATGCCTTCCTGAATATAGCAGTTTCTATAAAAAAATTATGAAAATTCTCAAAGCCTCCACTTTCAAGCATCATATCTCCCACATAACATTAGGTACCAAGACAAAATACCCTAAATATGGAAGCCAGGGGTTCACTGAACATGAACATGCCCATTGTGCATAGGATTACTAAAGTATTTGGCATTTAGAGACCCCAAAAGGAAGTTAGTGCATACAATTTGCCCCGAAGATCTGTTTAGCTACTGAAAATGTAACACATTTACGGCTTTTTTGTGGGGTAAATACACAAAAAAAATACTTTGACCCCCCCAAAACCATATATATTTGGAAAATTCAAAATGAGCACTCCAAATTACAGAATCGCAATGCTTTCCCAAAATTGGTGGTTGTGATTAAATACCCCACAAAACATTAGGTACCAAGAAAACACATCCTAAATATGAAAGCCAAGCAGGAGCGCTTCTGCCATTAGGCGAGTTGAGAAACTCGCCTCAGGCGGCAGAAGCGCCCCAGTTACCAGGGGAGGCAAAAAGCCGCTCCTGGTAACTTTAAGAGCCGAATTTCCAGTTTTTAAACCTAGCGATCTCACCCCCCCCAGACCCGCTCCTGCGCTCAGAAGGTAAGCGCTGTCCAGAATCGCCCCTGAAGCCAAGGGTCCACTGAACGGTTTGATGTCCATTGTGCATAGGATTACTAAAGCATCTGGCACTTAGTGACCCCAAAATGAAGTTAGTGCATCCAAATTGCCCCTGAGATTTCTTTAGCTACTGAAAATTCAGCACATTTATTGCATTTTTGTGGGGTACACATTCAGGTGAATTCAAAATGGGTACCCTTGTCTTTCTACTCCAAACTAAAGAGTTGCAATGCTTTCCCAAAATTTGCGCTTTTGATTAAATTGCACCAAACCTTCCATATATCTCCCACATAGCATTAGGTACCAGGAAAACACATCCTTTCCAATATGAAAGCCAAGGGTCCATTGAACAGTTTGATGCCCACTGTGCATAGGATTACTAATGTATTTGGAGACCTCAAAAGGAAGTTTGTGCATAGAAAGTTCATACACTGCAATATAAATTCCCGATAAGATTGTTCTCAGACTTCCCTTTCTAGTTTGTTCTGTTAGCAATACAGGTATCGGACCCCTTATCCGGAAACCCGTTATCCAGAAAGCTCTGAATTACGGAAAGCCCGTCTCCCATAGACTCCATTATAAGCAAATAATTCAGAATTTTAAAACTGATTTCCTTTTTTTATGTAGAAATAAAACAGTACCTTGTAATTGATCCCAACTAAGATATAAATAATCCTTATTGGATGGAAAACAATCCTATTTGGTTTAATTAATGTTTTATTAATTTTTTAGTAGACTTAAGGTATGGAGATCCAAATTATGGAAAGACCCCTTATCCGGAATACCCTTGGTCCCGAGCATTCTGGATAATGGGTCCTATACCTGTACTATAAAGGAAAACCAGATGAGCAGATGAACGTAACAATATCACAGGAAACATTAAGGGTTATTGACTGGGATATGAATGGCTTATACCCGCATTTAAGTACCATTCTTTTGGTTTTTTAACTGTCTGTAAAATATGCTTGTACTCTGTCCTTCAATAAAAATGCTTTTGTAAAAAAAAACAAAAAAAAAGCACATCCAGGAACTTAGCAATTACTGTAAAAACTACAAAAGGTCACTGAACCTGGGTCAGGCGGCAGTTTAAACATTGAAGTTAGCACTGGAACTAGTAAGGTGATGCTATCAGTGACAGGCAAGACTGAACATTAAAGCAGAGTAAAATATAAATAGTGATGAACGCATTTTTGGGCAGACATAGATTAGCAGCGAAATTGCCATTTGCCATTTCGCCCAGAAAATTTCACGGTCGTGTAAAAAAAAGGAACGTCGTGTCACATCAAAAAAGGCATGGTCGCGTCAAAAAAATTGCATGGTACCCATGTTTCATGAATTTTCCGCTGAAGCAAAATGGTACAGATTCGCTCATCACTAAAATAGAAATAATTAAATGTTGCCTGTCATAAAATATCTTTGGCGATATCTGATCACATCATTTGGCCCAAGGTTTCACATTTACATTACGCAGGCTGCCAGAGTTGAGTACCAATGCGCTCCTTGCCCAATGGGATTTTTAAACCTGCCTGATCGACATATAGCTGATTTTCACATTGATATTGGTCAAACAGGCCCAACTGCTAATAAGCTAACAACTCCGTCAGCAGCCGTCAGCAGCCTTTAATAGCCTGTGTAAGGCCACTTTTACTAGCACATACAGCCTTATCCCCACTGAATTAATTGATGTGAGCCATTGTGTATAATTTTTAGGGTCTTCTGCTCCACACTATTAAGTGCCTGATGGGTTACTCTAGGCCTTCTCCATTATTATGCTGCTGCCTTTATAATCTCATAGCAAAACAAAAAAAAAAGAAATGTGGGGTGCAGGTGAATATAACTGGTACCTTCCCACCAGTATCACATATGCCAGAGGATTGCTCTCTCGCTGCTACCCTGGGCTGGTGAGGTATTCCCCTAACAGGAGCACCAGCCCAGGGTATAAGGTAAGTGATTACAATCACTGGGGGGGTGCCTAACAACCACTTTGTGCTGCACTCTGATCAGGGTTAGACTAGGGTGTGAGATGCCCACCGGGGCTGCTACCCCTGGGGCCCCTGAACGTCCACTCACTTATACTTCCCTGGCTCTGTGAGCTCAAATTCTTAGTATATTGCACTTGAGGGGGCACAATTTCATCACTCTGGCACTGTTTTTCCAGCAGTGAGTTTCTGATCACTATGATATCAGACAATGATGCAGGCGCAGTATAATACAGAAATCAATACAAAGGGGCCCACAAAATTAAAATGTATACAATACATCACCTGTTTTGTTGTTTCTCTGTATTTTCATTTTCTTTCATTGTATTGTATTTTCTTATTTATACATATATTAACGTGTTGCAAGCTAGCAAGCAGAGGAAATTTTTTTGCAGTCTTCTGTCACAGCCATCAGAGATGTTGAGAAGGTGATTCATCACATTTTGTGGCCTCTTGTTCTGAGATTCATTTGCACTCCATATCATCAATCCAACATGACATTTTGTTCTGTTGTATGTACTGAACAATGATTCATACCGTGTCACTAAAAGGACTAAAGGAGGAGTTATATCACATATTAAAAGTTGGTGAGTCACGTTGCATAGCACTGAATTTTTACATCTGTCTGTCTTGGTGAGAAACAGAGTTTTTCTACATATCAATATAAATTATAGCAAATCATTACATCATTTTGTGTCCCAAATAGATCAAAACAGTTTTCTCCAGCTGCCTTTTATGCTTCCTCTTGGTAACACATTACCTGCTGTGCATCTGACAGATGCCTCAATCAAAACAGTTAATGGTAGTGGTCTCACAACATCATGTTTACCGAAGTAAATATCCTCTCCTCCTTTCCTTATTTAGAGAGAAATCAAAGCCTTTCTGTTATCTTTGTTTTGTCTAAGTGTTGTGCCAGTAGACCTCATGCATTCATCATTTCCGAGGGATCAATACATAATTATTAGCACAGCAAGGCCCATAAGAGTAGAACTTGAAAGAACAATTTAGTGATGAATACCTAGACAAAAGAAAGTCACACCCTCAGGCTGATTTACCAAGTCTTAGTTTTGTGTGCATTAGGGAAAAACATTCACCAACCTCAAAACAAATAGTCAGGAATATAATTCAGCTATAGCCTAAAGCTGGCCATACACGTGGCGATCTCACGATGTTTCGTACGACCGTCGGTCGCACGAAACATCGTCAGATCCGCCACACACCATTCAGGGCTGAATCGGCAGGTAAGGAGGTAGAAACAATAGGATTTCTACCTCCTTCTGCCGATTCAGCTCTGAAGGGAGAATTTTGGTCAGGCGCCTTCTATGGCGCCCGATCAAAATTTTCTAACTTGGCCGATCGGCGAGCCGACCGATTTCAGCAGCTTCCTGCGATATCGGTCGGCTCGCTGACATGCCATACACGCACCGATTATCGTACGAAACGAGGTTTCGTACGATAATATCGGTGCGTGTATGGCCACCTTAAGCATAAAAGAATTGGGACAATATAGTTACAATAAATTGAAGTGCTGTCCTGCACTTATAGTAATTCCTTTTTTGAAGTAGGACTATGCAGGGCAGATGGAATGAACTAGCTCTTTAATGAACAGTAGAGCCCCTGCTGGCACTGGTTTTTACATGTTCCCTTTTGGGGCCAAGGAACTTTCTCTGGTGGAGACCAAAAGGGGAACCTGAAAACTTTAGAGATGAATTCAATAAAATGAAATACAGACAAGGATGTGACAAATTTTATAAACTAGAACAGGCAAAGGTCAAGACAAGATGCAAGTATCATGGTCAATATAAGGCAAGCATCAAGAACTAGGGAATCAAACAACAATAGAGAAGGCTTAAGGTCCCTATACACCATAAGATCCGCTCGTTTGGCAAGATATCCCCCACCTGCAGGTGGGCGATATCGGGAGAATCCAGGGTAATTTAGTCGTTTGGCCCTGGGGCCAAACAATCGAATTATAACGGCGGGCATAGGAAAAGTCGGTCCGGGGACTGCATCAACGAGCCAATGCGGTCCCCGATCCAACTAGATTTTCTAACCTGCCCGATCGAGATCTGGCCGATTTCAGGGCAGATATTGGTCGGGCAGGCCCATCGGGAGTGCCCATACACGGGCCGATCAGCTGCTGAATCGGTCCAAGGGACCGATATCAGCAGCTACTAAAGCCATCGTGGGGAAGGAAAACAGAACCTTAGGTTTTCTGTATACAATCAACTTAACCTGCACCCAGCATGATAGTGGTAGGGGAGCTTTGCTCGGAGCCCTTTAAATGCCTCCATGATTATTGGCAGGCAGAATTCCCTGCATATGCAGTAGGTGACATATATCTAGCCTTACATCTTAGGAATAAGACACAAACAGGAGATTAATAATTATTTAAAATGTAGAAGTTGTCAGATGAAACATTATGTTGTTAGAAGAAAGGGTATTATCCATGGCAGCATGCTGGGTGGGGAGCATTCACTGTGCGTTAAATAGGCCTCATCCATTAAGTGGGCCTTCGGGGAGCAGGGGTAGAGTGTGGCAATGACAAAAATAGTAACATGCAAAAGTTCCTGCATTTGGGAATGGGGCAAGGTTATGAGAAAGAACAGAAGATGAAGAAAGTCAGAAGCTGGATGGACACATTTCCTAACAAGAGCTAAAATGTACTGTATGTCTTTTGACTGTTTCTGTACTGGGAAATTCATAGCATCATTGCATAGATAAGGTAACACAATTTTTGAATATTTTAAATGTGACCCATAAGCAAGATGCCTGTCTGGTTGAGCGCATTGGGAAATTGTTACCTGTTAGAGGAATTTCTGTATCTGGCAAAGATAATAAGGGTGGACAGGTACACTTTTGCCTTTAGAGAGGATGCTTTTTAGGTAAGTCTAACATTTGAATTAGAATTGAATCTGGGCGTTATGTTTAGCTTTGGGACCCAAACAACTCCCCTAGGGATGGTTTGTACAGTGTGGAAAGCAACAAAAAGCAAAAGCACTCAGGCTACAAGGGAAAATCCTTTAAAAAATTTATTGCGGAGGTGCAACGTTTCGGAGCAAACCTAGCCCCTTTATCAAGCTAGGTTTGCTCCGAAACGTTGCACCTCCGCAATAAATTTTTTAAAGGATTTTCCCTTGTAGCCTGAGTGCTTTTGCTTTTTGTTGCTTTGCAGTTTTGGGAGGGTGCCGATCCCTCTAGCAGAGTGCACCGGGCGTTCAATTTTGGAGAGCTAGGGTGTGCGGAAACGGTCTCTGTTGTGCTTGTACAGTGTGGAAAACACTGGTGAACTGGGAAATTGTCCCACCCCTTAAATAAGCATAGTCACTTGCCCATGTCACCCTTTCCATTCCAGAAAACATGTCATTTATTCACTACTGCTAATTTAGTTTTCACATCTTTAGGTTTAAAGTTCAGAAAAGAGTTTTTTCTTCCTAAGGGACAGTTTTGTAGTGATGCGCTCTATAAAATGAACCTGTTTGCCAGTTGTTTTACATATCTCTCTAACAGCCCACATGGAACATGTTGTTATTTAACCCCATTCTGTCATGTAGGAAAAGTACAAATAAACAGTATACTGAACTGTTACAGGTAGGTCTTTCATATAGAACCAAAAGCATTTTGAAAATTGTAAGCTAGTAAAATGTTACTTTTACATGAAAAACCCTTAAAGCCAATGCTTTCCTGTTGAGATTTTAAGGGCTCTGGCACACGGGGGAGATTAGTCGCCCGCGACAAAACTCCCTGTTCGCGGGCGACTAATCTCCCTGAGTTGCCTACCCCTGCCATCCCACCGGCGAACATGTAAGTCGGCGGCGGGATGGCAGACGCGGCGGCGCGATTTCGCACAAATCGCCGAAAAAGACTCGCGAGTCTTTTTAGGCGATTTCCTGAAATCGCCCCGCCGCGTCTGCCATCCCGCCGGCGACTTGCATGTTCGCCGGCGGGATGGCGGGTCATGGCAACTCGGGGAGATTAGTCGCTCGCGAACAGGGAGTTTTGTCGCGGGCGACTAATCTCCCCCATGTGCCAGAGCCCTAAAGGGCAGAGAGGAGATCTGCTGATCCAATTGCTGATTTAGACAACTAACAACAAAGATATCTGCTCATTGTAATTAGTGCAATTGGCTGCTTAAGCCAAACCGATAGCTATCACAGGTGTATTGGTATCTGTATCATGTAATCAGAATCTACCACAAAAGTACAGTGTTCAGAGTTCCTCTTAAAACTCTTCTGCCATAGGAGAATATAGTATATTAAGTTTATATTTACAATGTAGCATAATATAAAAGGAAAGCAAAAGCTTATGTAGGGAGGTAGTGCTGGGTCCCTGCACTTACCCCCCTCCTGCAGCTGTTCCCTGTAGGGGAGCCGGCACTGAGACTGTGTCTGTGTGTTGTGAGCTGCTGTCTGGCAACCAGCTGAACAGCAAACTCAGGGCAGCAGGAAGTTGCAAAGCAGCATGGGAGCCACCAAAGGGAAAAGGAAGCTGGAAAGCCTGGCAGAGGAAGTCAGGAAGAGGAGGAAAAAAGCTCCAGAGCCTAAGAAGCTGCACGTGGGCTCAGAGAGAGGAGCAGCACAAGAAGAAGCTGCCTTTTGGAACAGGCTGGTACAGGGAAGGCAGATCCTGTACCTGGAGAGTCAGAGATCCTGTGAGGAGTCCTGACTGGAGGAACAAACACCCCATCTGAGTACCTAAAGGGGCTAGTAGTCGCACTGCATGTCCGTAGGTGCTGGACTCGCCTGACGGTTCTGTGTGAATCACCCAAAGAGATTTCTGGAGTGAGTACAATTAAAGTAACAGTAATATAGGAGCGCTCAAAGATTTACAGTATATAGACTGTTTCCTTTGGACTGAGCTAAAGAACTTTACAGTTAGTGAGATAGCTTGCGCTGCCAAAGGTAGTAAGGCCCTTATTGCCACTTTGTTAGGAGTGCTATGTGTATTAGTTTCCCCTTTATTTCAGATAAAAGTTATTTTGTTTATCAAGTACTGTGGGTGCATTATTATTGTTCCTAGTGGGGCCACCCGTAGGTGCACTCCCGGATCCCACTAGGTGGAGGCACTGCGCTAATAAGTACCAGGTACCCAGTCTCTCCCAATACCACTACGGAGTGATTCAGGTTTGTCCCGTGCCATCAGGTAAGCGCCACATGTGGAGTGTAACACTGTCAAAAGAGCCAGAAGCGGTGAGGATAGGGTTACACTTAAAGGACAAGGAAAGGCTAAGTCACTTGGGGGTGCCAAAATGTTAGGCACCCCCAAATGACTTAAATCGCTTACCTTGTACCCCGGGCTGGTGCCCCTGTTAGGAAAAAACAGCATCAGTCCGGGGTACCTGTAGCGAGGAAGGACTAAAGACAGGCGCATGCGCAGTAGAGTAAAAAGCCCAACTTCTCAGTTAAAGTTCGGCTTTTCACTCTACTGCGCATGCGTGCGGGACGGAAGGGGGAAGCGCTGCAGCTACCCCGGGCTGGTGCTATTCTCTCCGTACAGGGGCACCAGCCCGGGGTACAAGGTAAGCGATTAAAGTCACTGGGAGGTGCCTAACATTTTGGCACACCCAAGTGACTTAGCCTTTCCTTCTCCTTTAAATAAGAATGCTTAAATAAGTTATGCTCACCCCCTTCAGAGCAAATTTCCACCGGAGTATTCTTGCTTTAGAAGCAAAATGACTGTGTAATATTCCTATTGATTTAAATATAACAAGTGAACATTAACATTTCACAACTCAAAAACTAATGTGCCATATTTGTGAGCTGGAAAACCCTGAAGTGCCTAATCCCTTCACCAAGCCTAAGCTTGAGATTCACTGCTTTAGCTTATAAATGAGCCAATGGTTTGATCTTGTGCTGATTAAGTTTAATTGTATTGTCATCTCTGTCAAATTAAATAAAGGATATGTTCGATCAGAATTAAACTGACACCCCGAGGACAAATATTGAAATGAATGAATATAGGATATTAGAATTACTAGAGCTAATATGCAATATGCATTTGTTACATTTGTCAATTAATTGCACTTTGCCACAACTTTGTGCTTCAATGAGCCATGTAGGAATATTGATGAACACCAGTGCCGCAATCACATCATTGAGTTTCAGCAGTAACAAATCTGAGCTGTCTAGCCAGCTAGAGTATAAAACAGATTTTCCCTGGTAATTGCATTGTTGGAAATTTACTTATGATAGAATCTCATGCATAATCGAACAGAGAAGAATATCTTATTTTATCCACAATCCAAAGCAAGATAAAATCCCTGTATTCATAACATTTCTTGCTAAGGAACTAGGACAGTAGAGCAATTTCAGCTCCTGGATGTCCTTGTAGCAGTTATTTAGCTACTCTGTCTAGAATATACAATAGCTTAAATGGTTTTTAAAGTCTCTGGGATCATTTATGCAGGGGCACAGTTACAAAAGTGAAGCACCCTGTAGAATTGCACTTATTCAACCAGTTCCCAACTTAGGTTTCTATGCATAGCAGCCTCTAAATGAGTCCTCCTTTGTCAGTTGGATCAAAAGAATTTATTATTATTCCCTGCATATGTTGCAGATGTCAGATTTAGAGCTGGAGCTTAAAGGGGAAGGAAAGGCTAAGTCACTTGGGCGTGCTAAAATGTTAAGCACCCCCAAGTGACTGTAATCGCTTACCTTTTACCCCGGGCTGGTGCCCCTGTTAGGAGAAAACCGCACCAGCCCGGGGCACCTGGGGCGATGCGCTTCCTCCTTCCGCCTTCGTTTCGCTGCGACTCCATGCGCAGTAGAGTGAAAAAGCCGACTTCTCTGTTAAAGTTCGGCTTTTCACTCTACTGCGCATGCGCGTGCGAGGAAGGAGGAAGCGTTCGCTGCTACCCCGGGCTGGTGCTGTTCTCTCCATACAGGGGCACCAGCCCGGGGTAAAAGGTAAGCGATTACAGTCACTTGGAGGTTCCTAACATTTTGGCACCCCCAAGTGACTTTTCCTTCTCCTTTAAGCAAAAGGCATGCATTAAATGTGCCAGGCAACGACAGGGAATGCTTGAAGTGAGTGCCCCCCAACTGCCAAAAAATAACTCACAAAAATACAAGGGAATTAATTGTTTATATAATCCATGTGCTACTAATCCAACCAAACCCATTAGAAAACCAAAGTGCAATAATATGAGATAACACTCTCCTTCTGCTGTCAGATTATTTCCTAGTGTATACATTTACTAGAGTAGGGTATTAATGCTTCTAGTAAAAAATGAAGTTTATAACAGATTGGCAGTTCTTTGGCCATGCCCACTTTTGTGGCCATGCCCCAATACCACACCCCATTTAAAAAAAATGACTCCTTTTATATAGTTGAAATGGCGGGATCAGACGCAAATGTGCTATATCTTCATACTGTACTACCTAAGGAAAACAAAATAGCAACTCCTACATATAAAATACAAATATAGAGAGAAGGCAGTCAGTTATAAGTGAGTTATAGCAATGTACACAGTTCCCCCATACACAGTGCCCCCAATGGCCCAATAGACAGTACCCCTATACACAGTGCCCCCATAGAAGTATCCCCCATACACAGTGCCCCCATAGACAGTACCCCCCATACACAGTGCCCCACATAGAAAGTGCCCCCATAGAAAGTGCCCACAATTGAACCCATAGACAGTAGCCCACATAAACAGTGCCCCCATAGAAAGTACCCCCCATACACAATGCCCCCATAGACCATACCCCCCATACACAATGCCCCCATAGACCATACCCCCCATACACAGTGCCCCCATAGACAGGTGCCCCCCATAGGCGCTCTGGCTTCTTCTGCTGCTTTGCTTCTTATGCGGCTGTGACAGGCCCTTTTATAAGGTTGCGCCCCGTGTGTAATGACGTCACACGTACGCACGGGGCGCAACCTTATAAAAGGGCCTGTCGTGCTGCACAAGGAGTGGCATAAGAAGTAAAGCAGCAGACGAAGCCGTAGCACCCAGCTTCAGCCAGCGCAACCCGCTGTGCTGGATAGTTCAATGAATGTCCCGCATTTCCGTAAAAGCGGGACAGTTGGAGGGTATGGGTTAACCTAAAACCCACATGTCAAACAAATACGGGTTACAAAAAACACCCTACATCTCAGGGCAGGTGCCTCACCAAGGGTGAACTTTGAGAACATTTCAACACCCTGTATCAAATCAAAAGTGATCTTTCATAGGTGGATTTTCAATAAGGCTTGCAAACCTGCTTGGCACCTTAAAAAAACAACAACAAAAAAAAACCTTGCTCCGTTTCTGCACTGTCCTAGAGATCTTCTCTTGTTCCTGCAAGCCAGTTCTGCTGTAATCAGTTGTGCTCTGATTGGATCTTTCTTCTTGTGGATTCTTCAATTAGAGCACAGCTTTCTTGACAGACAGTAAAATTGACCAATCAAGGCACAGATACAGACAGACAGACGCCTTAAATATTCATATTCCCATCTTTGTTTAAACCCCTACCTGGTTGCTAGGGTAAATAAGACCCTAGCAACCAGATAGCTGCTGAAATACCAAATGGAGAGCTGCTGAACAAAAAGCTAAATAACTGAAAAACCATTAAAAATAAAAGTGGACCAATTGCAAATTGTCTCAGAATATAAATGTCTACATTATATTAAAAGTGAATTCAAAGGTGAACTACCCCTTTAAGCTAACTGATCACAAACACAAATGGATGGAGAACCCCTCACAGAAGTGCACATATGAATATTTTTACATCCTAAGCATTTTAGGGTAAAAAAAAAGCACTCCCACCCGAACTTTTGCGCAGTATCCCTGGGAGTCAGTGGGAACCGCAAGAGGTATTTGGGAGGTTCATTTTTTACACCAGCAGCAAATCCATTAAGCCTCACATTAGCTTTAGGTCAGTCTATGTATGGCCCATAGCCTCCCTAAACAAAAAATTCACCCTCTGCCTATGGCTTCATGGCAGAAGCGATCTGTAATTAAATACTACATCGTATACTACAAGACAATAGGTTTATTTAGAGATTAGGAGTTGGAGATATTGACAATTCATTACATAAAGAAGTTATACTAAAAGTGATTCCTAATGCCATAGTTATCTGTCCCTAATCCAAACAGAGTCTTAGCCATTCATAAAGCACAATTCCCATTCTTCCACTGCAGCAGCCAGCTAGTGATCAGCCAAATAACACATCCAAAAATGGCGTGGAGTTAAAACAGTTTGTGCCAATGAGCATTTGGGGATCGTTTTATGGTTTAAATTGAGCTATTTTCTACTTCTGTTTGTTGGCGCCTACACAGGGGAACTGATTTGTTACAGAGGTGAAATTTTCCTTTTTAGTGTTTGGGGAAAAGGAAAACAGTTATGTTGGTAACTGCTTTAACTTCAGATCAATATAACTGACATGGCACATCAGAATGTTTTAATGCATAGAGAACCAGCTCATTTGAAATGTCAGCATGTACCACTGGCAGATTTTAATTTGTTTAGATTTCAAAGCTCATTTGGAACTTGTATACAATGCTAATTGCAATCAGAGCTTCGTTCCCATAGCGATGGAAACACAATTAAAATGGCAAGCAAAGTAAGGTATGCTGTGCACAAATGAACCTGTTTGTTGCTGTTTCTAATTACCTGCAGATGGGAATGGTTCTGCAATTCAGGGCTGTGGCACATAGAGTTGGAATAGAATGAAGTCATAAATTAAAGACAAATAACTTTTGGGTTTCATTCATATCGGCAGCAGTTCATTATATCATAAAGTTGTAGTTTTGGATGCAAATGTAGTAACTTTTCAGAGATTTGTTTGAAAGTACCTTGATATTGTTTTAAAAAGATATGTGTGTACATATTAAATACACAACAAAGAAGGGGGGGGGCAGAGGAACAAAAAATCAGCAAATGTGTAAAAGGGCAGGAGAAGTACAAACACCCCGAGGAGCAGAATAACATGTAGTTAATAAGGGAACATAACATAAGATCAACTGTTGTAATCCTCCTCCATTTAGGCCTATGCCACACGGGGCTAGTAAAGAGCAAATTATTTCACATTGACTTTAATGTATTTGGAGTGAGAAAAAAGTTGTGACTGTAAAAAAAGTTGCACGGTGGGAGTGTAAAAAATGGCCACTGACTTGAATGTGTTTGGAGTGAAAAAAAAAGATTCCCCCAAAAAAGTTGGTTGCGTAAACAAAGTGTGATAGCTGAAAAAAACTTCAGTGACATTTACATATGCGTTGTAAATTTCATGCAATCAAGAATGCAGGCTTACACAGGCAGAACTTACTTTTATAAAAAGTCCTGCTTGGATTGAGCCCTGTAACAGTTAAACTGAGTTCAGAATAAGAGACAAACATGTTTCTCCAACAGAGTGCACAGCTGGAGCAAAGTTTTTTTTAAAGCCAACAGTGCCATCTCTTCCTGAGTTGAGAAGAACTGTGCATGCTCAGTCAGCCCCTAAGTCAGTTCCTAAGGGGGAGGGGGGGAAGTGAATTACAGGAGGAGAATCCCGAATGATTAAGGGGATGTTGCAGCCTTACTATTAATCTTTATACAACAGGTACTTAAAGATTTTAAAGAGGATATTCACTAAATAAATTGTTTAGTGGATAAGATGCAGCATGCAGCTTTCCCTTCCCACAGGCGTGTCGGGTGGCAATCCTTTCATGTAGTTTACACTGATTTTTGTATCAATCACATCATATTTTGGTGGGTGTTACATTCAAATACTGCTGTCAAGTAATTAGATGGGAGTCTGTATACTGGGTAACCCAGAATGTACCCGTAAATGGCAGAACCAAGCCATGAGAATGTAAATGAAAGGATTTAATGAAGACATAAAAAAACAGCAACTGGTGCAAGGTGAAAATATGAACAAATATAAAAGCCAGTGACAGGAGCAATCAGCAGGCAGAAACGATGTCCAGAAAGCAGGCCGGTAGTTGGAACAGGCAGCTGGCAAGCGGAGAACAGGCCAAGGTCAAAACTGGAAGATCCACAGGAACAAAGCAGGGAACAAGGAACCAGGCAAGAACTCAGGAACTAGTAACCACATGGGGGTCTCAGGAATTGGAAAACACAAATCGCAGGAGGGCAAGTTCTAGGGGAGAGAGCTTAATGACCAAGCCAAGAGCCAATGGACAGGATTAAGCTTATAAAGGGTCTTAAATGATGACCTACACATGGGCAGAGGAATACAAGTACATAGGTAGAACTGACCAGGATCAGCCCGAGGAGCCTCCAGTGCCTGAGTTGGTAAGCATGCAGTCCCAGAAATACACACGCTAGAGTTTGTATCCCAACTGGTACTGAAAGTGGATACATTTATTACAGGACCCTCCCGTAAAATTTAGCCATAACTGGTTACAATAAGCTGTATTTACAATAATTTTGCTAAACATGAAGCAACATTAGATAAGGCAATAGAGATACAGAACAACTATGCCACATTGCTGTCTCCTATTATTTCAACTGAACTTTGGAAACCTAACAAACCACTAGTACCTTTATATTCTACCAAAAACCTATTCTTAAAACTTGTATTTATAAAGCACGAAACCACTTCTTTTATGAAAGAAACCTGGAATGAAGCGAATTGCCTGGGAATTAATACACAGCCCATTAGAATAAGGAAAGACAACCTAACAAAACCTACATAGGCAAAGCAACATGTTATGTTACAGGGAAATATTTGCAAAAAAAACCACATACTTACTTCTGTTTTGCATAAAATAAAGTGAGCTGGCATTTTTCATTTTTTTTAGCTGTAGTGCCCTGCCAGCTTCACATCTTCTGTTCTTGACATGGTAATCTGGTATGGGCAGCAGTGGTCAATGTCCCTTCCTAGAGCTAAAGACCATTTATTAATGACTTCCCCAGTTAAGTGAATATTGTTTCATTAGTTTAAAGGAGAAAGAAAGGTAAAAACTAAGTAAGCTTTATCAGAAAGGTCTATGTAAATACATAAGCACTCACAGAAACGCTGCACTGACTTCTCTATAGAAAGATTAGTTGTTGTCTGTTTTCCTCTGCCAGAGACACGCAGCTCTCTCCTGTCTCCCCTCTCCTGCTCCCCCCTCCCTCAAGAACTCACTCCCCCCCTTAGGAATGTGGATCTGAGCCAATCAGCAGGAAGCTGACTCATAGTCTTACTAACTGAGCATGTTCACTAGGTCTCTGTGTCTGTGCAGGAGTGAGGCATTATGGGAACTTTCTTTACACAGCTCAGCGTTTTTTCTTCCTGTTTGGCTTCAGATCTTCTGAACAGGAGAAATATGGGGAGACTTAAGGCCACTATTGAGACAACTGAAGGTATGCCTGCAGCTTGAGATTAACTTTTTATTAGCCTTTCCTTCTCCTTTAAAGATTCAGACTCAAAGAACAGAAAGAGAGCAACAAATACTGCTTTCAGTAGTAACTATATTTACAAATAACCTTAAACCCATTGGATATGTATATTGGAAAGTGGCTAAAATTACATTTTCTTACAATTACAATTTTGCCTGCTTGTCTTAAAGTGAATCTAGCCATATATATATACACCGTATTTTCCAGCGTACAAGGCGACTGGGCGTATAAGACAACCCCCAACTTTTTCAGTTAAAATATCCTCAAGCTCCCCCCCACAGCATCCTAAAGCTTGTCCTCCCAACATCATCCAGCTCCCCCCAGCATCCTCCCCAACACCCTCAAGCTCCCCCCCTGCGGCGTCCTAAAGCTTGTCCTCCCCCAACATCATCCAGCTCCCCTAGCGTCCTCCCCAACATCATCCAGCTCCCCCCAGCATACTCCCCAACATCCTCAAGCTCCCCCCCCCCGCAGCGTCCTAAAGCTCATCCTCCCCAACATCATCCAGCTCCCCCCAGCATAGTTACATAGTTACATAGTTACATAGGGTTGAAAAAAGACCATTGTCCATCAAGTTCAACCCATCCGAGTAAACCCAGCACACAACCTATACTAACCAATCTATACACTCACATACATAAACTATATATATACAACCAGTAATACTAACTGTAGATATTAGTATCACAATAGCCTTGGATATTCTGCTTGTTCAAAAACTCATCCAGGCCCCTCTTAAAGGCATTAACAGAGTCTGCCATTACCACATCACTAGGAAGGGCATTCCACAGCCTCACTGCCCTCACCGTGAAAAACCACCTACGCTGCTTCAAATGGAAGCTCTGTTCCTCTAATCTATAGGGGTGACCTCTGGTGCGCTGATTGTTTTTATGGGAAAAAAGAACATCCCCCAACTGCCTATAATCCCCTCTAATGTACTTGTACAGAGTAATCATGTCCCCTCGCAAGCGCCTCTTTTCCAGAGAAAACAACCCCAACCTCGACAGTCTAACCTCATAGCTTAAATCTTCCATCCCCTTTACCAGTTTAGTTGCACGTCTCTGCACTCTCTCCAGCTCATTAATATCCTTCTTAAGGACTGGAGCCCAAAACTGCACTGCATACTCAAGGTGAGGCCTTACCAGGGACCTATAAAGCGGCAAAAATATGTTCTCATCCCTTGAGTCAATGCCCTTTTTTATACAAGACAGCACTTTATTTGCTGTAGTAGCCACAGAATGACACTGCCTGGAATTAGACAACTTGTGATCTACAAAAACCCCTAGATCCTTCTCCATTAAGGATGCCCCCAACACACTACCATTCAGTAGATAGTTTGCGTTTATATTATTCCTACCAAACATTCCCAACATTCTCAAGTTCCCCCCTGCAGCGTCCTAAAGCTCGTTCTCCCCCAACATCATCCAGCTGCCCCTAGCGTCCTCCCCAACATCATCCAGCTCCCCCCAGCATCCTCCCCAATATCCTCAAGCTCCCCCCCGCAGCGTCCTAAAGCTCGTCCTCCCCCAACATCATCCAGCTCCCCCTAGCGTTCTCCCCAACATCATCCAGCTCCCCCTAGCGTCCTCCCCAACATCATCCAGCTCCCCCCAGCATCCTCCCCAACATCCTCAAGCCACCCCCCGCAGCATCCTAAAGCTCGTCCCCCCCCAACATCATCCAGCTCCCCCTAGCGTCCTCCCCAACATGCTCCAGCTCCCCCTAGTGTCCTCCCTAACATCATCCAGCTCCCCCCAGCATCCTCCCCAACATCCTCAAGCCGCCCCCCGCAGCGTCCTAAAGCTCTTCCTCCCCCAACATTATCCATCTTCCCATAGCGTCCTCCCAACATGCTCCAGCCCCCCCATCCTCCCCAATATCCTCAAGCTCCCCCCCGCAGCGTCCTAAAGCTCGTCCTCCCCCAACATCATCCAGCCCCCCAGCATCCTCCCCAACATGCTTCAGCTCCCCCCAACATCCTCCCCCACATACTTCAGCTCCCCCCAGCATCCTCCACCACCCCTCCCGCTCACCTGCTCTGACTGTTTCCTCTGGCTGCTTCGTCCGCCTGCGTCCCCCATCTCGCCGATGCTCTTTTATTAGGTAGCGCCCCGTGGCGCAACCAATAAAATTACCCACTGACCACCAATGAACCAAGGGCCTGTAACTCTTTAAAGGGGGCCCGTGCTTAAAAACTGTATAACGGCCGGGCCCCCTTCGATTGTCTGGGCCCAGGACAACTGTCCCCAAAGTGCCCCCCTGATGGCGGCCCTGCATATGAAGCAAGTACCTGGCGTATAAGACGACCCCTGACTTTGGCACAGATTTTTCGGGGTTAAAAAGTCGTCTTATACGCCGAGATATAGATATTTCATTGTCAAAAAAGTTATTGAAAAAGAAGTGTGTTATGGACCATGAAAGTGGACTGATTTGTTCAAACCCAGAACTACTGTACGGATCCTGAACACCTGTGCTTGAAATATACATTGGCTTTAGCAACAGAAACTTATAAGGATGATCTAGCACTATTCACAGATCAATGCAATACATTGTCAGCTGAAATTATTGTAAAAACTTATACAAAAGGTGCTGATCTTTCTGAATAATTCCTATTATTCCTAGCTGATAGAAGACCTAAAAGCTAGTAAAGGAGAAGAATAGCAGATGTGAAAGCAGTGGAATTTTATTATTATTGGGAGCCCAAGAGGTCAAAATTCATGGCATTTTTCTCCAAATACCTGCTTCATTTTCTGAATTCAATCATTTGCTTCCATAGCTCTTATTGAACATGCCAAGACTCACAGCTTAACAATAGACTTTGTTTAATGAGGCTTTGCTCCCATTCGCCTCTATATGGTGTAATGAAAGCCAAGAATCATTATGACATTAACTAACTTAGTGGTTATGCCAGTTATAGAATTTTCAGTTCCCAAGAAATAGACTCATCAGTTGTAACAGCCCTTGGGAAAAATATACATTTAAAAAGCATTGAGCATCCTTAATTAAATCTAATTCTATTTAAAAGTATATTTATTCTAAAAGCAAAAAGAAAATTAGTGAAAAAATGAATTTGATTCTGCCATTAATGATATGCATTCATTCCTTGCTTTTTTTGTTTAAATTTTGGTAACTCTTAGTGAGAAGGCACGCCCATTGCCTGCACCACCAGTCGATAATTCATGAAATTAGTGTCTAATTCTAAATGTTCCCCTCTGGCCCATTGTGTGGTCATCTCCATAACAAGAGATAGGGTCTAAAATAGTTGAACTGCTGCAGTTGCTGTAAACTACTGGATTTCAAAAGTGTGTAAAGAGAAGGCAACAGGCTCTGATGAAGCCATCTATGGCCAGGAAACCCATCAAGCTAGAGACTTCCCCTGCCCTTTTTTGTCTTTCTTTTTATTTTTAAAGTATTAACAATAAAGATAATATTTTAGAAAGACCATTGTGTCTGTTCAGAATAGACATACAAATAATAGTTGTGATGGGGTATACAGTATGTCGGGTTGCCACCAATTCTTGCTGTTAATACTGGCCTTTAGGTTGGGGTCAGGCGGAAATAGGCAGGCTAGGCAGGGGAATGGGTGGGGGGCATAGTGGGCAGGGGAATGGGTTGGCATAATGGGCAGGGGAATGGGTGGGTTGGCAGGGGAATGGGTTGGCATAGTGGGCAGGGGAATGGGTGGGGGCATAGTGGGCAGGGGAATGGGTGGGGGCATAGTGGGCAGGGGAATGGGTGGGGGCATAGTGAGCAGGGGAATGGGTGGGTGGGCATAGTGGGCAGGGGAATGGGTGGGTGGGCATAGTGGGCAGGGGAATGGGTTGACATAATGGGCAGGGTAGAGGTTGACCTCTATATAAAAGCAGGTGATCTGCAATGAAAGGAGTCAGGGATTATAGGCAGGGTTGCCACCTTTACAAATTTACCAGCAGATATATTGCTGGTAAATTTGTAACATTGGCACCAGCCCTAGCTGGTGATTTGCTGACCAGGCCGGTCAATTATCGGCTGGGTAGCAACTCATATACATAATAATAACCCATTTGCTGTCCTGTATTGAATTGGTTTCCTCTTACTGTTTAGCTCTGCCTCTTTCATCCAATGCTATTCAGTAGCTACAGTATATTCTACTTTAACAGTACATACCTAACATGTATGCTAATGTCCTTGTTAGTCTGTATACCTGTAATTAATACTGTGTAATATACATGAACTAATTGTACAAATGCTTATTTAGTAGTTAAAGGGCTGCTCCAGAACCACCTCAAAATCCAATTCCAATCGCTTCCTTTATTTACTGTTTCTTAATCATGTAAAGAATCGCACACAGTGTGTGTTCTGTTAATTAAAAGTTTACATGTAGAATCGCTAACTTTTAAAGTTCCAGATGGCTGTATTTCAATGTGAGGTTTAAAAAAAAACAACCTCTTATACAGATTATATTCTTTAAACAGCAATATTAAAGCGATCGGTTATCAGGCCATTGGGGTGGGATGGAGAGTGAATAATGTTTGCTGGGCTGGTAAATGATCACATTGCTGAGAAGGCAAAGCTGTCACCGGGAATTGTGCTTCCAGTAAGAAAGTAATAGCTTTCTATCATTACGCATGATTAATTACACTGGAAATATGTGCGCTTCTGTTTTTGTTATTTATTTTTAGGAACGCTACATTTCACTTTTATTCACAGTCATTTCCAATATTACTTTGGGGTGGTTAAAATTGCAATGACAATTAGCAGGTCTATAAAGAGAAATGTGCTAGCAGCCATGATGGTCCTTTCTTGGAAGTGATGGATAAATGATATCATTTACTGAACCAATACAATAAAGATATTACAATCTTGGGCCTCTCTATGTTCTTCCTCAGGCTTCAATCTGTAGAAAAACCCTAGAGAAAGACTGTTTGAAATATTACCCTTTAAACACATTAGATTAGGGAAACACATTAGATTAGGGAAAGTAACATGGAAGATCTTACAAACAAGAACTATCATTAACGGAGACATTTTATATCATATCATAAGTTTATATTCAGTTATAATATTCATCCTCCCTCAAAATGTGAAATGATGCAGAAAGAAAGATGTTTTGAAAGCATTTTACCTCCTAAATCTGCCATTATATGAAAGCTGCATACACAACCTCTCGCTTCAGTCTCCCACAGGAAGTGGTCACAGTACTGACTGACAGGCTTTACTCAGCAGTAGCAGGGAAAACCCCTCCCAGTTTCCTCTTTCTGTGTCTTTCTGCTTGTGCTGCTGCCTGAGGGGGAGAGGAGGGAGTAGAGCAGGAACTGACTGCCTGTGACATCACTAAGCCCCACCCACCCTATGCACATTCAATGCACTTTAAGTAGGTGAGATGGTGTCATAGAAGTCTATGAGGGCCGGTGGCCCAGAGCCACATACTGAAGAGTCTAAACCAGAAGCTGGTAAAAGGTCTGGGTAGAGCAAAGTTTTCAAGCAGTTATGGACATATTTGAACCCAAAGGTGTTAAAATAAAAGCACTTACTTCTATTTTACATTATTTTACATGGTTTAGTGCACCATAAAAAATTATGGTATATATCCCCTTTAAAGAGGACCCGTCACCCAGACATAAAAAGCTGCATAATAAAAGTCCTTTTCAAATTAAACATGAAACCCAAATTCATTTTTATATTACCACATCCAAACCCATTATAAAGGCATTTAAAAATCCCAGCTGTCAATCAAATATTGCTTGCCTTAGGCATAGAGTCGGGGCAGCCAGTAACTTTAGCTTTCCGTTCCGCACTACCTAGATGTCAGCAGTTCTAACCGAACGATAACTAACAGTAGTAATAGTGAACTGTAGTGTTTCCTTAAATATCAAAGGCAATGTATTTTTCCATACTTCATAAATCTTAATTGAAGACTTTCATGTCCTGGGAGTTCCTGGCATTCAAAAACCCTAAGCAATGTTTGCTTTAATTAAATGGGAAAATGGCTGAATACATAGGAGTAATAAGGAGCAGTGGACTGAAAATGTCATGCTGAAAAATAAACATAGGGGAGTATAAAGTCTAAGGCATGTTATAGTCTGATAGCCCAAAGGTTATTTTCATTTAGTTAGTTGTTGTATAAAAGTCTGTCCATCTTACAGAGAAAGACGCAATCGCCAGTGTTACTACAGGTATAGGATCTGCTATCTGGAAACCCATTATCCACAAAGTTCTGAATTACGGAAAGGCCATAGACTTCATTATATGCAAATAATTCTAATTTTTGAAAATTATTCCCATTTCTCTGTAATAATAAAACAGTACCTGTACTTGATCCCAACTAAGATATAATTACCCCTTATTGGGGCAGAACAGCCCTATTGGGTTTGTTTAATGGTTAAATGATTCCCTTTTCTCTGTAATAATAAAACAGTACCTGTACTTGATCCCAACTAAGATATAATTACCCCTTATTGGGGGCAGAACAGCCCTATTGGGTTTGTTTAATGTTTAAATGATTTTAAGCAGACCTAAGGTATGGAGATCCAAATAAAAGAAAGACCCCTTATCCGGAAAACCTCAGGTCCCGAGAATTCTGGATAACAGGTCCCATACCTGTACAAATAAATAACTAGACACACTTGAGAAGAGGTTCACTAAAATGTGTATTCATTAGTTACATAAGAGGGGGCTTTCAAGTGTAATCTGCTCTGCATAAGAACAATACAATAGTCTGTGCAGGACTTCGGACAGGCAGCTCTCAGTAGTATGAGTTCCTGGAAATCCTCATATACCAAGGGGCACATTTACTAAATCTCTAACATTTCTCTTTTTTTTAATTTTTAAAAATTCGAACAAACTCATTTCCACAAATGTCTGGCATTTATTTAAATATCTGTGTGGGAAAAAGTCACAGAAAAGTCGCCAAATTTTTCAAATTGTTGCACCGACACCTACTTTTTCAAATTGTGAGTTTAGAGCTTAATACATGAAAACCCACGTTCTATTCATTCCTATGGGATTTTAAGAAGTGTATTTATCAACCGGTGAAAGTTGGAACTCACAATTTGATAAATATGCTTGGGGAAAGATGATATTTAACAAATTAGAAGCTCACCACTTGTGCCCCCCCCCCCCCCCCCCCCGACATGTGCCTGGATACTCACAAGAAAAAGAAAATAAATCCTTAGGAGTAGTCCACCTAATCTTCAAGTTAACTTTTAGTATGTTATACAGTCGTCATTCTTTATTTTTATAGTTTTTGAATTTTTTGCCTTCTTCTCCTGCCTCTTTCAAGCTTTCAAATGGGGGTCACAGACCCCGGCAGCCCATAAACTATTGCTTTACGAGGCTGCAATTTTCTTGTAATTGTCATTTTTATTCTTATCTTTCTATTCAGGCCTTTTCATATTGTAATCTCTCATTTCAACTACTACCTGGTTGCTAGGGTAAAGGGTAACCTAGCAACCAGATAGCCGTAGGAATTCCAAACTGAAGAGCTGCTAACAAGAAGATTGATAATTTAAAAAACACAAATAAAGAACAAAGACCAATTGCACTCTTTACATCATGCTAAAGGTTTATTCATAGGTGAACATCCCCTTTACATCACTATGCAGAGATGGACTCCCAGATATTCCCAGATATTCCATACAGTCAACATGTAAAGATACAAAATCACCAGATAACAGGGTTGGATTGGGACACCGGGAAAAAACCCTAGTGGGCCCAGACCCGACCCTTGCCGGTGCTCCCCCGGCCAAAGGTGTTCCTCCCCAAAGGCGTTAAACTTACGCTCAGGGGAGGATGTCGGGCTGGGGCCCGTGCAGGGGGTTAGGGAGGCTCAGCGGGGCCCCTGCAGGGGTTAGGGGTGTAGCGTGGGCCCCTAGGGGTGTGGGGAAGCAGACGGCAGGGGCACCTGCAAGGCCCCTGGGGAGGCAGCCCCGATGGGCCCTGCACCCCCCAGTCCGACCCTGCTAGACAATGTATTAACTTTCTAATAACTATAAATAAAAAATCATTAGTGCCACCTACTGAGCCACAGCGTTGCCCATATCCTTTTTGATATAATGGGAGAAATGCACCAAGCAGCATTACAGTAAAGAGCAGAGAGTAAAATGCTTTATTGCAAATTTGTGCAGATTCAGCATTTAGTTAACACTCTTTTTTGCATTTTGCAGATTGTCTTTTCTTGTCCTTATACTACTAACACAAATGTATTTCTGAGCTGATCATTTAGCTAGCTAAGCCATTTCCATTTATGGAAGAATAAAAAAAGATCCACCATTTCCCACTTGGTTCATATCACAGACCATCAAAGCGATTACACTGGCTCAGACAAATATACAGAACAGCGATCATGGCAGCACGTGCTGAGAAACCATTAAACCATGAACTCATTTACCTTGTGCGGTACGGCTTGATTATTGTCTTTATTACTAATGGCCAGATTGCATAGAGCTATCACTTGAGGTAACATTTGTGATCACAGTTATGAGAAAAGGTCTCTGAGGTGAGATCAACATACCCTATAATATTCATTAACACAGCAGATGTCATGGCAATCATGAAGAAAGCCCACAAGTAATAACCCAAATTTAACATTTTTTTTTAACAAATATTCATTCACTTAATAACTGGTGTACACCAACAATGTTTATTGCGCAATACAGGTACGGGGTCTGTTATTTGGAATGCTTGAAACCATGCAGAGAAAATGGAAATTATTTAAAAGACACTGTAGGACCCTGTCTCCACACTTCTTGCCTGCAGGTAGGGCTAAGGGTAAATGGGGCCATACACAGGCCATTAAAAGAAGCCAACTTCGTCCTTCTGGATGGGCCAGATGTCAGTCAGACAGGTTTACTCTTAGGTCAGGGCAAGGGCCCCATGGGCACATTGATGCAGTTCTCTCCCGATGGGAGTAATATAGAAGGCACCCAACACCAGTCCCCTTGTCCCCACCTCCCCGCACTTGCTTCCAACTTTACCACCCCAGCTCGCATATCACCTCCTGTATGATAAATCCAGGTGCAGAGTTATACAGGTAAGGGATTATCCAGAATGCTCAGCACCCGGGGGTTTTCTGGATAAGGGGTCTTTCCATAATTCAGATCTCCTACCTTAAGTCTGCTAATAAAATTATTTAAACATTAAATAAACCCAATAGGATGGTTTTGGCTCCAATAAGGATTAATTATATCTTAGTTGGGATCAAGTACAAGTTCCGGTTTTATTATTACAGAGAAAAAGGGAATCATTTTTAAAAATGTCAATTATTTGATTAAAATGGAGTCTATGGGAGGTTGACTTTCCATAATTCAGAACTTTCTGGATAATGGGTTTCTGGATAAGGGGTCCGATACCTGTACCCCCATATGTAATAAAAGACATGTAGAGGACCATTTACTAAGGCAATATAGGAATTATAATCTCCAGCACCATCTGCGTTTGCTGCGTTAGGAAAAGCACAACCAGATTTCATTGGGTGGGAAGAAAATCCTTGCCCTATGTTCTGAGGCTTCTGCAGGCCATATACATATTCTGCTGAGCAGTATAAACCTTTACACGGATATGTGTAAGAGGACTCAGCATTTGTATCTAATGCATAGCTGCTCTTTATCCAGTGTGAGGTGAATAGTCCAGCTTGCATCTAGCACGTCTTCCTAACTAGCTACGTTTCATCCCCCAGGTAATATTTATTGGGGAAAGTGTACGTCCTAGGGGCAGATTAACTAAAACTGACATTTCTCATATTTTTTTATTTGTAAACATTTAACTTAACTTAATTCCATGAATGTCTGACAGTTACTAAAAAATCTGAACCGAAAAAGTCAGTGTGGGAAAAAGTTGCAGAAACTGCAACTTTTTTTTTAAATTTACACTTAAAAACCAGCATAAAAAACTAGAAACCCATGAAGTTTTGAGGCAAAATAAGGATCTTTCAGGATAGTGAAGGGACATCTGCCATTGATCTTGGCAAGTTTTAGGGGCACATTTACTAAGTCCAAATGCGTTTTTTTCGCAATGATCGGTATTTTGCGATTTTTTTGTAAATTGTTGGGACTTTTTCGTAGCCATTACGATTTGTGCGAATTGTCGCGACTTTTTTGTAGCCGTCGCGCTGAGTACGAAGGTTTCGGATTCATTCAAGCTTCAGTATCGGGACTTTCCTTGGGCCAGGTTGGAGCTGCAGAGTGCCATTGAGTCCTATGGGAGACTTTCCTTGGGCCAGGTTGGAGCTGCAGAGTGCCATTGAGTCCTATGGGAGACTTTCCTTGGGCCGGGTTGAAGCTGCAGAGTGCCATTAAGCCCTATGGGAGACTTTCCTTGGGCCGGGTTGGAGCTGCAGAGTGCCATTGAGTCCTATGGGAGACTTTCCTTGGGCCAGGTTGGAGCTGCAGAGTGCCATTAAGCCCTATGGGAGACTTTCCTTGGGCCGGGTTGGAGCTGCAGAGTGCCATTGAGCCCTATGGGAGACTTTCCTTGGGCAGGTTGGAGCTGCAGAGTGCCATTGAGCCCTATGGGAGACTTTCCTTGGGCCAGGTTGGAGCTGCAGAGTGCCATTGAGCCCTATGGGAGACTTTCCTTGGGCCGGGTTGGAGCTGCAGAGTGCCATTGAGCCCTATGGGAGACTTTCCTTGGGCAGGTTGGAGCTGCAGAGTGCCATTGAGCCCTATGGGAGACTTTCCTTGGGCCGGGTTGGAGCTGCAGAGTGCCATTGAGCCCTATGGGAGACTTTCCTTGGGCAGGTTGGAGCTGCAGAGTGCCATTGAGCCCTATGGGAGACTTTCCTTGGGCCGGGTTGGAGCTGCAGAGTGCCATTGAGCCCTATGGGAGACTTTCCTTGGGCCAGGTTGGAGCTGCAGAGTGCCATTGAGCCCTATGGAAGACTTTCCTTGGGCCAGGTTGGAGCTGCAGAGTGCCGTTGAGTCCTATAGGAGGCTTCAAAAATCATGCAAAGTCTGAAAGTTTCACTCGCCGTTTACGAGCGCTCAATAAGAAAAAGTCACGACAATATGTGAGCAAATCGTAACGGCTACGAAAAAATCGAAAAAAATACGAAAAAGTCGCAAAATGTTCGTTTACAATCCGAATTTTTCCCATTTGGATTCGGATTCATGGATTAGTAAATCAGCCCCTTAGTGTCGAATTGTGAGATTCAGGAATTTTTAGCCTCTTGGACACATAGCAAATCTCGAAAAATTTGCAACCTTTATTTCTGAAACTTTAAGCAATAAATATCCAAATAGGAAAAAAAAAAAATCCAACCGTTAGTAAATGTCCCTCCCAATGTTCCAGCCTGCACCTCTGGCTTCTCACAGTGGGGAGAAACGTGGCGACTTGCTCCTGATTTTTCACATTTTGCACTCTATTTGAAAATAAGCTTGTAAATGTTCATGTACAATAACTTTGGTATCCTGTTAAGGCATATATAATAAAATAGTTTCAGTAAAACGTAGCTATGAAGCAGTCCATCCAAGGCATTTGAAGGGGTAGTTAAATGTGTGCTACCAAGTAGAGGAAGGAAGTACACGGTATATTAATTGTTGACTTGTTTATTTTTTCTTTTTATTTCCTTGTGTTTTTTCATTCTGGTTTCCATCCCGCACCCATAAGAGTGAGCACGGGGAGAGCGTGCTTAGTTGCTGCCTGTTTAGTTGCTGGGGTCAGAGACTCCCAGAGCTAAAATGATCCTGGCTGCCACAGACCTAGCTTTCATATGCAAACTCTGCCCTTTCTAGATGCTATGGGCTGGAAGATAAAATATCAAATAACTCTGAAAATAAATCTGATATCTTTATTTTTACAGTCCCAGATACAAAGTGCTATTTCATGAGCTGCCCCTTTAAGTGTTATCATTTCCTATGGAAATAAATCTGATGTTCTGCTCTATTTAAAACCAATAGATAATCTCATGGGCACCAAACAATTGATCATATAATTCATCTGCAATGAACAGGGATGTTAGAATGTGCCACGTGCTCATTCTCTACATTGTTTTTCCACACCTGAAGTGCACTGAAATACTGTCTAAATCTACATTCCTGTCAGATAATATTTTACAGCCAGTGAAAATGCCTCCCTTGGGGAGTTGTTATTTCTGTGATAGTTTCCATTCATCCTGGAAGATGACTAACCCTTCATATGAAATCTTTCACATACGTATTATTTATTGCCTGTGAGTTTGCACTGTGTCTTCCTCACTGTATGAAACTGTAACCCAGTAACTTAGATATATGTGCATCAACAGAGGTAACTCATAGGCTACAGGGGTGCTCAGCAGGCACCGAATCCATCTTTCCTGCGCTTACTTTGTATTAGTTATGATTTTGCCAAGTTGAGACAGAGAAAGAAATAGAGTCTGATTTACAGTGTCGGCTCTGCAAGCTAATGTATAAATTTATATTTCTTGTCCTTTTGAAAAGCAGTATCCTTAGATCAACCCTACTGGCAACCCAACTGGCATTTAGCTTTTCAGCTGTCTGAGCAGAATCCAACAGAATTCAGTTATGATGAACCAGAGTGCAGTTATTAACATGTCATAATGTATTAAGCAGCAATGCTCATGTCTTGCCATTTAAAACTTAAATATATAAAACACAATTATACTGTACTTATGGGTTTCTGCAAGCATACATTTTAGGGCTGACACATGGGCAAATGATTAGTTTCAATTATGCAGAATGTTCTAATAAATACTGGGACGTAAACACACATCATGGGGCAGATTCATCAAAGTATGAGTTTAAATCCCGAAATGGGTAAAATTTGGATTAGATACAATAATTTGTAATGATCGCAACTATCACGAAAATGCTTACGAAAAAAATCGGAATAGTCACGATAATATCGTATTGGCGATCCGAAAGTCACAAAATTTTCGTATCTGAACGATCGGAAACGGCGGCAAAACCTTTCTGACTTTGATCCTTCTGTGCATGATTTTGGAAGTCGCCTGTAGGAATCAATGGCACTCTGCAGCTCCAACCTGGCCCAAGGAAAGTCTCCCATAGGGCTCAATGGCACTCTGCAGCTCCAACCTGGCCCAAGGAAAGTCTCCCATAGGGCTCAATGGCACTCTGCAGCTCCAACCTGGCCCAAGGAAAGTCTCCCATAGGACTCAATGGCACTCTGCAGCTCCAACCTGGCCCAAGGAAAGTCTCCCATAGGGCTCAATGGCACTCTGCAGCTCCAACCTGGCCCAAGGAAAGTCTCCCATAGGGCTCAATGGCACTCTGCAGCTCCAACCCGGCCCAAGGAAAGTCTCCCATAGGGCTCAATGGCACTCTGCAGCTCCAACCCGGCCCAAGGAAAGTCTCCCATAGGGCTCAATGGCACTCTGCAGCTCCAACCTGGCCCAAGGAAAGTCTCCCATAGGGCTCAATGGCACTCTGCAGCTCCAACCTGGCCCAAGGAAAGTCACGATACCGAAGCTTGAATGAATCCAAAACTTTCATACTTGCGTATGTTGCGACAAAAATAATTTCGTTGCACAAATTGTCACAAAGTACAAAAAAGTCGTGCAAATTAAGGAAAAAGTCGAAAAAAATACGCACAGTATGAAAACTTCGGAAACAATCCCCATATGAGCACACTGTGGTCACATTTGCCTTCATATGCAATACAAATATTTATGTGTTTTTAAGCGTATATGTTCGGTATATGTGGTCTTCTATACAACTTTACATTTCTTATAAAGGAAAAGATTTGGAATTAAATTTTATGATTTTTCCATTGGCTCTGTGGATAAAGGATAAAGGAATGGCATAAGTAGGATTATAAACCAGGCAGATAATACAACTGTTGCAAATAGAGGGCAAGAGCAATGTGGCTCTAACAATGGAATTATTTTGATCAAAAGAGATATTATAAGGAATAATAAGGCATGATATAATACATTTAAAACACCGATACTATATGTTAACAGAAAAGCAAAAATTGTTACCATATTTTGCCGCAAAAAAACGCCCATAGACTCCAATGGGAGCACAAAAAAGTTGTGCAGTATAGAAAAAGTCGCCACAAAAAATGCTGATTCATTCAATGATTTTGCTTTTTCACGAATAGCAAATGCTACCATTGCGCTAGACTCAACTCCCTCTTGCAATGATGTTGGAATTGTGGAGTAAAAAGCTGCACTGTGGGTATGAAACAGGATTTTTTGGTTGTAGATGCCCCCTTGTAAGTATGTTGTACGGGGTAACATGGTTTTATTGCCTTTGATGAGGAGGTAAATAGAAATCTAGACCACAGGGTGCAGTGGATGTGATGTTTGCACAGAACTTTACTGCTAAAATGTAGGCATACTGGCCTCAAACATAATATTTGTACTTGGATACAGAACTGGCTGAAGGATAGATTACAAGCACTGGTGGCAAATGGAAGTGGGTAACACTTCTACCTAAAAGCGCTGGGGTCCCAAGTTTAATCCCAGCCAGGACACTACCTGCAAGGAGTTTGTATGTTTTCCTCGGGGTACCCCAGTTTTCTCCCACACCCAAAAAACACACAGGCATGTTAACTGGCTTCTGACTAAATTGACATCAGTGTGTGTGATAATGGCCTTAAAGGACATGTAAAGCCTACATTTGCCTACAATGTATATCAGCTGGGCACGTCTCCCCCACCCAAATGGCATCATGTGTACTGCATATATCTCTTCCGCTTGCCAGCACCATCACATTTTCCTAAAGCAAATAGCAGCTTTCACCCAGTGGCCATTTTCCCTCTGATACATAATCAGTTACATTTAAATCTGCAAACAGCCTACACACACACGGACCCTTATTCGGCATACATTTCATCAAGAATACAGGCTCACACAGGCACAACTGTCTCTGATAAAAGTTCTGCTTTGTTTGAGCTGAGCTCAGGAGAGGAGGTTAGGAGAAAAAAATTGAAGCAGGCAGCTAGAGCTGAGTTTCTATGGGAACCAGCAATGCCAACTCTTTACTGGCTGCTAGACTGGAGGGCGTGTTTAGTAATCTGAGCTTAGAACAACTGAGCATGCCCACAAGCCAACAGCTAAAGCAAATTCCCTAGGGGGGGCCGAGTGGGTTACAGGAGGAGAAGTAAATTTAAGTGATTAAGGGGATGCTGCAGTCTTACTATTAACCTCTGGACAACCAGAGTGGCAGGTATTGAAAGATTTCAGAGAGGCTGATTACATTTTCACTGATTACATTTTTGTGTGTGGGGTTTACATGTCCTTTAAATTGTAATCTCCTCTGCAGCAGTAAATGATGTATAATCTTTGTAAAGTGATGCAAAAATGTGTTGGCATTATATTAATAACACTTAATAAATGATGTTAAACAATACGTTCTATGTCAGATATTTCCACATAGAAAAGTAGGAGACAAGGTAGCAAACTGGTGGCGCAACATTATGCATTTGAAAAAAAAAAACATAAATGCTAATGGACAACAGACTGTGCAACTGTAGGCAGTAAGATTACTAAAAATTACGGAAGGTTCAGCGCAAAACACAGATACGACACACAAAAAAATGCATACATGTGCAGGTAAACTAGAAAAACATGGAGAATAAGGTTAGCGGGAATGTTTGCTCATCTCTGGAGATGAGGTACATGTGAGGGGTTGTTACAACTTTTACATATCGCAGGTTAGTGGTTATTAAAGCAAACAAATAGCTGAATATGGTTCTTTACACTGACATGACTGAAGGACAAGAGACCACAACCCTATAGACTGGAAGAAAGAAATCCCTACCTAAGGCAAAGCAAATGGTACTTTACAGTGGAGGTGGCGAGGCTACAAAAGTTATCTGCCTGGTGATGTTGTTATGCCATATATTTGTAAGAAACAACCGAACATTTTAGATTTACACTCCTTTCAGCATGCAGTTCTGCAGAATACTGGCAGCTGTAATTATTCCCACGCTCAAAATAAAAATCATAATAAACTTGTATTCATCCTGGCTTGCTTAAACCTACTCTAACAGCTGCGATCATTTTCAGCCATTCTACATAGGAATAAAAACTGCCCCATAGAGAATGTTATGATTATCTTTGTCAGTGGCTTCTGTGAGAAGTGCGAGGCTCACCAAGGGTTCTATGTGCCTCCACCCCTTTCTGTGCTACTGACAGACTCATTACCAGCCAACATTCTGGATGATCTGAATGGCTCTGTTGTACAGCTGGTGGGTCTTATGGATGATAATAATTAAGGGAAAGTATCTGACCAAAAAGACTGGTTAAGGTTAAATATTGATAAAAGTATTGTTTGCCTGTTTTGCTCCTACTGTAAAGCTTTATATATATATATATTTTTTTTTTTTTGTACTGTACCTAATAAATATTAATATTTCATTAACTACCCATCAAATGTGTGGCGTAACCCAAATCCTCAAGCTTTCCCTACTGCTAAAGTACAGCCCCCTGCGCGCTTCAACATATTAAGAGATGAGAAAGTTGAAAATGTCTGCTGTCAAAGATATTGTGAATCCACACATACTGTGCATATAACGTAATGTATAATATATGTATATATGTAAGTATAATAATAATATAAGGCTTCATTTACCATTCCCTGTAATATCATATTTCAATTTGGAGACACAAAGGGGCACATTTACTAAAACGCTAACATTTCTCATTTTTTTTAACAATTCGTATAAACTCGTTTCCACGAATGCCTGACATTTACTAAAAAGTCTGAACAGAAAAAGTCAGCATGAGAAAAGTCGCAAATAGTTTTGACTTTTCGCATGAAAACCGCAACTTTTTCAAATTGTTGCACAAAAAAACAGCGGCAAAAATCTGAAACCTCTAACGTTTTGAAGCAAAAGAAGGATCTTCTGCCATTGATTCTACGCAAATTCTACATGAATTGTCAAATTTGGATTTTTAGCTGTTTGGACACAAAGTAAATGTCAAAAAAGGCGCAATTGTTTTTTTGCGTGACATTTAACGATAAAAATCTGAAAAAAAATCCAATGGATAGTAAATGGCTCCCAAAAGGCTAATTTAAAGTAGCAGTTAACCTTGAAATTAATTTTTATTATGATGTTAACAGTGGTAATTTAAGACAATTTGCAGTTTCGCAGAGTTTGGAATACGAACTGTTATCAGGTTGCTAGGTCACATCTTATCTTAACAACCAGTTAGTGATTTGAACATACTAGAAAAAGAATGGGAACAGGTCTGAGTGAATATTAATAAAAACAAACATTTAGCCTTAAGGGCTGTGACACATGGGGAGATTAGTCACCGCACAACATATCTCCCTTGTCGCGGGCGACTAATCTCCCACAATGCCATCCCACCGGCTACAATCTAAATCACCTGTGGGATGGCATATGCAGCGCCGCGATCACGGAAGTCACGGAAGTTTCCTCTCAAGGCAACATACTCCCTTTTTCTCTGTAATAATAAAACAGTACCTTGTACTTGATCCTAACTAAGATATAATTAACCCTTATTGGGGGCAAAATAATCCTATGGGAGCATTCTGAATTACAGGTCCCTTACCAAAAAGCAAATGAACTTTCTCACAATATCACATTTTGCATCATATTAAAGGTTCATTTTAGGGCTAAGCAGGTAATATTACAGTACCACACACAAACACAAAATTAGTGAATTGCCATAACCGTATTCTACAACATTTTCTCTAGTCTGATACTATATAACAATACTCAGTATCATAGAGATATTGGTGCACTGCAGACTTGGAATATGGGACTTGTACGAACCTATTACAAATAAACACTGTTATGTCCTTTCTGCTTTCTACTGAATTCTATAATAGCCATGATATTGTCGCTGATACAAAGACCACGCAGTTTTTTTGTTGCTTGCCTCTCCCACTCGAAGAAAAGCTTGTATGGATTTGCTGCTCTCTACTGGGCATAGGGTGAAAATAATGAATGATTATTCCTTAAAAACATAAAAGGCAGAAGATTTCTGAGTACAGTTGTTAGACTCCCTTTTATCCACCATCCTGTGCCTTTTATGGCAGTTATAGTGAGGCTCCCTGCAAGGCCTGAATATGCAGAATCTGTCAGAGATCCAAGAGCAGTTTCATGCACACTTATGCCCATCATGATAGGGCTTTATATAGCACCTAATGCTTGCACCTCACTATGGCGTCCGTTTACTTAAGTGCGATAGCAATAATAGCCTGCATCAGAAAAAATGCAAGTTTTAATAAAGGAATAGCACTTCACTTACGCTTTTTCTGGTACATATATTTATTATTGCTTATTGTTGCATTTATGCTATGTAAGTTATCTCGCAAGGTTTGCTAAAGATTATCGCCAGAATGGTAGACAAGTACACACAAAATTGTCTCCAATTTATATCACCACCCAGAGAGTGAAATTAAGCCCATTATGTGAAATTAAGCCAGAAATGATATAGTGGGAGAGATGTAAAGTTGGTTTTTTAACATGAGCAGCTGGGAAGACTGATGTAAATGTATTATTGGCCGTAATTATATTTTCATAAATTCCTAATGAATACTATTTTATGTAAACTATTCATTATTGTGGCCATTGGCAGTGGCGCCAAAAAAAGTTGCAAGATTTATAACAGATTGAGCCAAAAACTGTCAAGAACCAATGCTGCAACTAACTGCTACACTTGCTTAGTAAACATGGAAGCGGAGTTAATTTTGTTGCAAGAATAATCACAGCCATAATGGGAGATGGTTTTATAAAAAATGGGTGCCTATAGTGGTGAAAATAACACCACAACAAGAGTTCCACAAGGAATGATTCTTTTGTACACCTTAGGCTAATGCCACACAATGCATATGGCATATATTTTCGGCAAGCCAAAAAATGCTTGCCGAGAATACACACTATACGCTCCTACCTGTGCCTGCACCAGAATGAATGGAATATGCTCGGGTGCAGGCACATGTAGCCAATATCCGCATAAAAACGCTAGAAAATGCAGAGTCTCGTCTTTTTATGCAGATATTGGTTACATGTGCCTGCACCCAAGCGTATTCCATTAATTCAGGTGCATGTATACACCATATGCATTGTGTGGCATTAGCCATGAGGTGCATTTTCAATGATGGAAATAACACTGAGATTAAGAGCCAAACCTCTGCACTTATTAGGAGACAGATCACTATAGTGGTTGCACATTTGCAATGACATTCATGCCCAATGAGTGGTTGGATCCCCCAAGCAAAAATAATTAGGTTAAAGATGAAAAAGAAAGTTCCAGTGTAAAAACACCCAAAAAATATCCTACTTGCAGGGGTTGAGCGATATAGGTAAACATAAGGTGTAGCTTTAAGAAAATAGTGGTATTTGGGATTGTTGATATTGGGGCCAGCAACCCAGTTATACTGTATAAGTCTCTATGAAACCTGGTCAACTAGTCACCAGAGCAGCATGGTCATACAAGAAGAGGTGATGATCCGTCAACCAGGTTTTTAGTCTGGCCAGAATTAAATTTGAAAATTTTGATCAGCTCAGATATTATTTTTAATAAAGAAAAGTGGGCAATTTCACCACACCTAGTTCAAACTAAGTTTTTCAGACCCCTTTGACTATGCCACATGCCAATCCTACCACCAGTTATGTCAGGGTCAGTTACCTTATCATTGCCTACCAGAAAATGATGGTTTTCTGTCATATTTATGTTAGCATGCACAATGCTGAGGTGTACACATACCTATTAATTCCATTCTGTGCCTAATGGCACATATTTTAGTCAGCTAACAGCCGAGGGATACTGTAGTGTATCTGCAATAGACATTATTCTCTGACATACATTATACTATCCAAATGGTGAAATGTATGAGGACACCTGTTTGCCTAATATCTCATTCCCAAAGCACTCTTATTTTTTTGAAGTTGGTACTGCATTTTTTGCTATAACAGCCTTTACTCTTCTGGAGAGATTTTGCATTTGCTTCCATTCAGCCACAAGAGCATTAGTGAGGTTTGACACTGATGTTGGCTGATTAGGCCTGGCTCGCAGTCTTTATTCCAATTCCTCCCACACTTTTTCAGTTGGGTATGGTCAGGGCTCAGTACAGCTCAGTCAAGTTCCTCCATTCCCATCTCTGCAAATCCATTCAATATGGAGGATCCTTGCGCATGACAAGAGGAAAGAGCCTGTCTCCAAACTGTTGCCACAAAGCAAAAAGCACCAAATTGTCAAGAGTGTAGTCTTGAAGTTTGATTTCATCAATAACCTAGAAAAAGTTTATCAATAACCTAAAAAAAATCTCCCCGAGTTGCTGGCAGTTGCCATCCCACCGGCGACAATGTAAGTTGCAAGCCCACCGTCGACTTAAATTGTTGCCAGTGGGATGGCAACTGGCGGCAACTCGGGGAGATTAGTCGCCGGCGAACAGGGAGTTTTGTCGCAGGCGACTAATATCCCCGTGTGCCAGAGCCCTAACAGAAAAGTTTGCTTACGGTTTTATGAGCAGAAGTGTTATCAGAAACAGCTGTTCCCACAAGGCCCTTTTAACCCTTATCCTTTACTATTCATAAGCAATAACTCCCATAAATACAATGGTTCTCCATTGCATATTCTTGCTTATTACCTAATTTTTTTGGTATCAGCACATGCAGAAACAAAGGTTTTAGCATTCTGTTCATAGTTACTATTTTATTAAAATATGGAGTATGATACTTTCATTTCATTTAATCTTTGGCTAGTTTGAGAGTGTTCCATGTACCCTGTACAAAAAAGAGCAAGAGCAAACAGTCACACTAAACTTGGTAGGAATAAAACTGGTGCTCTATTTAATATGGCATTTATGGACGAAGAACCGCTGTGTGATTTGCTCAGGGTAAATGGACTGTATCTTTTGACAGGCCTTCTAAGTAACGAATATCATTGGTGTACATTACTTCTCAAACCACATAAAGTTAGTGCGTTGGTAAACTATCTATCATAAAATCTTACCAGATAAGAATTTACCAAACTTACCAGATAAGAATTTTGTGACACTTTATAGTTTAATAGAGATTCTATAATAGAAAATAAGAAAGTTTAAATGTTCATATACAAGTGAATGACATAGTTCTGTACAACAGAGGGGAAACACACAACAATGTAGAATTAACTTATGCATGTTATATGCATGGCTTCATACATGTGCACAGAGCCAAGTATTAATGAATAATTATAGCAACAAACACAAAGAAAAGAATTTCTGCAACATCAATAGTGGAAGCTTTATAGCAGGGGTCCTCAATTTTTTTAAACAAGGGGCCAGTTCACAGTCCCCTGGCTACTACCTGTCTGCCTCAGCGTGGTCCTTGGCCCCAGCACGTCATGTCACCGTGTCATACCGGCCGGCATGAGGGACACTCTGAGGCAGACAGATAGTAGCCAGGGTGAGGACACAGCTGGTGCGGGAGCCAGGTAAATGACATTGGGGGGTCGTATTCGGCCTGCGGGCCGTAGTTTGAGGACCCCTGCTCTATAGGATATGACCGTATAACTGGAAAGGTGATCTCTAGTTCTGTGGGAATAGCGTAAGTGCATGAGTGCAGGAATATTTGCAAATGGCTTGAGAGATGAAATGCCATACAAATACCTTGCTTTAAAAAAAGAACAGGCTAGTAGGAATCAGAGTACTGATTCAATACTCATTTAAATCTACACTCTAAGGGGGCCATTTACTTGCCGAGATCATGTAGAAGTCAATGGCAGATGTCCCTTCCCTGGAGGATCCTCCTTTTGCTTCGAAATGTTAGGGGTTTCACATTTTTGATGCTGGTTTCGGTGCAACAACTAGAAAAAATCTCCCCATAATGGAAGAAGCATTAGAATATTTTAAAGGGCAAATATGTTCTCTTTATAGGAAGTGTTTGTCTTCTACTTATTGAATATAGAAAGGAGACGCATTTTTAGAGATTCAGATACAGAACTACAGCTAAAATAAGGATGCTGAGTTGTATTTTGGTAACTTGTTTCAAGTATACTTGTTTCCATGAATGTCTTATATTTACTAAAAAGTCTGAACTGAAAAAAGTCAGTGCGGGAAAAGTTGCAGAAAAGTCAAGGAAATGCTGAATTTTTTTATTTGTCGCATCGAAACTATGACTTTTTCAAATTGTCACACAAAAAAAAAAAACCAGCGTCAAAAATCCAAAACTTTTACAGCTTTGAAAGAAGGGTCCTCCAGGGAAGGGAACTGGATATCTGCCATTGTGTGGCACAGTGTGCATCTGCCTCATCTGCCACTGACTTCCACATGATCTCGGCAAGTTTTAGCTGGCAAATTGGCAGATTCAGATTTTTAGCCGTTTTAACGCATCGTCAATCTCAGAAAAATCCTAATTTTATTTTCTGCAAATAAAAATCCGAAACGGAAAAAAAAAAATTCTGATGGTTAGTAAACAGCCCCCTAGGAGTACTGAAAGTGCCCTATGAAGAAGTATCTATCAAGTACCAAAAACAATCAGTTTATTTTGTGCTCTGAACATTCTGTTTCTGTTCCAGCCTAGAAAAGAAATATTGCAGAATCAAGCATTTTTCATTGTGCTCTACGATATTCATAAAACACAAATGAATACTTGAAAATACAAATATATACTGATATACATTGAAGGATGGCAAAAAGAAATTTACTGTTGTTAACAAGATTACTAGCTAAATCTCAGACTAAATGAAACCCATATTTGACAAGGCATAAAATACAAACTATGCACATAGGCAGGGCTGCATTTATCATATAGACACCCGAGGGCCCATGCTTAGAGTGCAGCTTTGGGAGGGTGGCCCTTGGGTGCCTGTATGGTAAATTAAAAATCACAAAATAAAAATGTCACCAGCCCTTCACTGGCTACTTGTGGCTCAATCTGGTGATGGAACATGGAACAGCCTGTACATACGCTGATTGCCTGTGGTTGCGTGTTAGGCAGCATCAAACTTACTTTAAATAAAGCCCTGTGTATAGGATATATAGGAAAAGCATACCACTGCAACCCAGAAAGTGACAGTATGTCCCTGTAATTTACCAAGTAATAGAAAATTGTCATATCTAGAAAAAACAGTGCTGTTGATATTTAATAAATCAGCTTCAATCTGTTGAGCATTCAAATGTAGTGCGGTGCAAACCTACTGTAAATAAAGCCCTGTGTATAGGATATAAAGGAAAAGCATATCACTGCAACCCAGTAAGGTAAAGTAAGTCCCTGTAATTTACCAAGTAATAGAAAATTGGTATATCTAGAAAAAACAGTGCAGTTGATATTAATAAACTTCAATCTGTTAAACATTCAAATGTAGTGCGGTGCACTCACTAAATGGGATTTGCTTCTCAACCCAACAGTTGTAGCCTGGCCCAACTTATTATTGCTGCTATCAGTTCAGGAAACATGAGAGCTAATAGAAATAGAAATACAGAGCAAATACTGCTGGCTAATAAAATATATATGTAATATATACATTCCATTTAGCAATTCCATTCAGAATGCAATCAAGCTACACCCAGCTACTTTCTACTTGCCCACATAATAGTACAAGTTTGTAACTGATCACCTTGCACCATTTGTTTTGTCTTTGTTAGTGCACCAATGCTGTACGCGCAATCAGAGTGATCGCACATTATTTTTCATTAGTTTCTGAGAAAAGGTTCTTATATCTCAGTTTTTCCTCTTCTTCCTTTTCCTGCATTCTACATTCCAGGATTCGAATTTCCTTCTTTACTACTTTACTCATAGCTGGGTCCATTTCCAGGACTTTATCAAAATCTTTCTTAGATTCTGCCTCATTCCACACTTCAGCATTTGCTTTTCCTCTGATAAAATACGCCTTTGTTAGACCTATGGACAAGAAATAACTAGGTCACATCAAAATCACACAAACATATACATATACAGAATGAAATAATGACATCATGACATGCATATATAAATGGAATTCATACTTTTAAAATGGGCCTACTGTGGACAGCAAGGAACAAATCTGTGAAATCATATGAAATCTTGCCTTAAGTCTTATAAAAAAAACAGTAGCTAATGGGATGGTTTTGCTACCAATATGGATTCATGCTGCTCAGTTAGGATCAATTACAAGGTATTGTAGTATTACTGCAGAGATAAAGGAACTCTTTTTTTTTTATTTGTTTAAAAAGGACTCTATTGGACATGGCCTTCCTGTAATTTCGAACTTTCTGGATAATGTTTTTTCCAATAAAAGATCCCATACCTGTATAGCAGCTCACATATTGTGGTACTTATACCTGAATGGTTCATTGGTACTTTATTTACTTTCCTACAGGAACTAAGCATATAGACCTATAAGGTAGTGCCTAAAGTCTTTTTTTGAATGGAGGAATTGAATGGATTTAATTTAGTAACCCCAAAGTAATTAGCAGAACCTTATACAATTCTGTTATACTTTGAAAATACTTGAAATGGAAAAGATTATTACCATAACTTCATTTATTTTGAACTATATTGCTGCTAGTGACCATTTATCTGTGCCACTGATTATGTAAATGTTTGAAAACCATTAAAATCAGCCAAGCTAAAAATGAAATTAAATGAACAATTACATATTGTATAGGCAAATAATAATAATTACCATTAATGTTATTATAATTAGTACACTTTATTTATATTGCAACAACATACTATATAGCATGATCAAACATTCACATCAGTCCCTGCCCCAGTGGAGCCTACAATCTAATTTTCTTATAAGATACAAAACAAAGAGTTATGGTGCTTAAAAACCCTATTGTTTAGTCCAGTCGCCAACAGCAGATCTTTGTACAATTGGACAACCCCTGTGTCGGGCCAAATCTGATCTGATATTTTGGGTCCCTGGCCAACAATCAGATCTTACAGTGAGCCTGTAAAGAAATGCTTGGGAAAGCACTGCATATATGCATCAATGGTGGGATTTTCTAGCCTGGTTATCTTGCAGATTTTGGTGCAGATATCGATGGCACAGACTACTGGAAAGGACCCATACAAGGACCAATAAGCTAAAGACTGAAGGGGCATAGTTTCCTACCAGCTTTATAAGCCCATGTATGTCTACAATAAGATTCTTCAGCAGTCAATTAACCTGCCAACATGGACTGAAAGACAGACACTCAAAAACATACAAACTCCATACTGACAAAACTAACCACATTAAAGCTCACAGACAAAATAGTTCAAAATCCCACTGGTTAAAACTACAGGTATTTCCAAGAATGGCTTAAACTGTTCTGCAAGCATTGATTTGTGTTTCTTTTATGTTTTTCTACCCACTGTGCTTAAAAATATGCAAATATAATATAAAGTATCCTATAACATAACCTCCTCATCACAGCAGCTTCAAATTTTGTTTGTCCCTTCCTGCCGAATACCAAACCGAATTCAAATCCTAATTCTGAAATTTTTTTTCTTCCAGGAGCATGGATTTGGCCAAATCCTGCTGAAAAAGGCCAAATCTTGCCCGAATCCAGAACCGAATCCCAGATTAAGTGCCTCCCTAGTTTATATGATCTTTTTATTAACTGCACCAAAAAGCTTGTAAAACATTACAGATTAAGTGCATCCCTAGTTTATATGATCTTTATATTAACTGCACCAAAAGGCTTGTAAAACATTACATCCCAGACAATAAAGTGTTAAAAGTACATGTTGTTCTGATAAACAGACTAATTTTGTCATAAGGCAAGAGTACATTGTGTTTCACAGACCCACAGGGGAGGCAGCAGGTCATGAAATCATTGAGATCTGCTTTAGTGTCAAGGCCTAGTTTGTTTTGCAGTGTCAGATTGCATTAAGGTATAGAGAATCAAGCCATCCTGGGAGACCCAGAAACCAAATCTGGATACAGAAAATGGGGATAATTGAAAGAGAATAAGGTGGAAGGGCACAAAGTAAAAGTAATGTTAACAAGAAAAACAGATACGCATTGCAAACAGGAAGGAGGAAAGAATGAACAAAATTGTACTTTGGGGATATACAAAAATAAATGTTTGGATTTCTGCTCTGGATTGTACTTTCTAGGCAAACGATGTAGAAAATAAATGAGCAGCAGCAGTATCTGAGTGTTGCAGGAAAGCAAATTGTAAATCACCAAAGGCACACAAAGGAGCCCTATGGGGCTATGCAGTTAGAACAAATAAAGAACAATGTCAAGTAAACACGCAAGCACAGCAAGAAATCTAGTACCAAATGTCTAGATCAGAGCCAACCAATGACTGTGCTTCTTCTATACCTACAGGAATGGCACCAGCAACTGATGCTTATGCAATTAAATGAATGAAAAAGATGTTTTAAATCTGGTGATATAAGAATCAAATTGGAATAGATTATACCAAGTAGATCCACACATTGTTTTCTAGCAAAAGAAAACTCATTCCCAACTTTCTTATTTGTTCTATAAGTAACAATAGCCAGATGTCAATCCTATACAGTCACATGGGCATTTGTTCAGTGAGTTCTACCTTGGGACATATAGCATGATTTTAGCAGTTTCACCCTGCAGAGTCACAAGCAAACACAACCAGTGGAGCAGGCTACATTCGGGGTTGTCCACATACTGACACTATAATGAAGAATTTGGCATTCTGGTATTTAAGTGCAAATACTGTCCTTTTATAAAGCTCTCAAGCTTTAGACCAGTGCTGTCCAACTGGCGGCCCCCGACCCCATCTCTGTGTGGCCCCCCACCTGTCTGGCTGCTTTGATGGCTTACCTTTGTGCAAGATTTAAATGGTATCAGTACTTTGATTAACTGGCTCCCTGCATGGTTCACACCTCGGATTCAGGCTGTAATTCCCCTGTATTGTTTAAAAATGTAATCCCCTGTGTTTTTCACACCTTTTAATCTCTGCATTGTTCACCCCCTGCACTGTTCACACCTCAGGCTCAGACTGTAAGCACCCACGTTGTTCACCTGTTCACACCTCAGAGCAGTAGAAACCCACAAATAAACCATGCACACTATAAAAAGAACATATACTAAGGTGGTACTGCAATTAAAACGTTTTTTTTTTTAAATATATAGTTATTGTGCAGACTGTAGGAGCTGTGCCAGCATTGTGTCACTGTATGCTGCCTGTGAGTGCCATACTCTGCCTGCCCTATGCTGCCTGTGTGTATAGCACACACACGCAGCATAGGGTGTGCAGAGTATGGCACCCACAGGCAGCATAGGGCAGGTAGAGTAGGGCACACACAGGCAGGGTAGGGCAGGCAGAGTATGGCACACACAGGTAGCATAGGGCAGGCAGAATATGGCACACACAGGCAGGGTAGGGCAGGCAGAGTATGGCACACCCAGGCAGGGTAGGGCAGGCAGAGTATGGCACACACTGGCAGGGTAGGGCAGGTAGAATATGGCACACACAGGCAGAGTAGGGCAGGCAGAGTATGGCACACACAGGCAGGGTAGGGCAGGCAGAATATGGCACACACAGGCAGCATAGGGCAGGCAGAGTATGGCACACACAGGCAGCATAGGGCAGGCAGAGTATGGCACACACAGGCAGGGTAGGGCAGGTAGAGTATGGCACACACAGGCAGGGTAGGGCAGGCAGAGTATGGCACACACAGGCAGAATATGGCACAGACAGGTAGCATAGGGCAGGCAGAGTATGGCACACACAGGCAGTGTATGGCACACAAAGGCAGCGTACGGCAGGCAGAGTATGGCACACACAGGTAGCATAGGGCAGGCAGAATATGGCACACACAGGCAGCATAGGGCAGGCAGAGTATGGCACACACAGACAGTGTATGGCACACAAAGGCAGCGTACGGCACACACAGGCAGGGTAGGGAAGGCAGATTATGGCAGGTTTTTGCTGTACTACCACCATTAATATGGGTATGGTCATATGATAACACGGGTGTGGTTTAAAAAGGGGAGTGGTCAAAACTGGCTTCCATTATCAGCCCTCCACCATGTTGGCCAGAAAAATTCCGACCCTCGCTACCACAGAAGTTGGACAGCACTTCATTAGACCATTACCAAAGATTTTATTTAAGTTCAGATAGCAAAAAAAAGTTTGGCATAAATTGTAACATAAATTATGGATTTATCGTACCAATAAATCCTAATGTTTTCTCATTAAATTCCTATGAGTGATAATTTTCCCTTCTTCCATCTCTGCCTTTATTCTGCCCACATAAACGATTTACAAATGTGCTTCTGGCTTATGTTTTTACCTGGGTGGTGTTGAATTAGGTCAGTTGTTTGTTCTATTACTTCATAGTACTCTTCCATGCGAAGCAGGCATTGACAGTAGTTCAAAACTAAAGTGTTAATCATCTTTTCCAATTTCATCCAAGGCACCTCCCATGGCTTCTCCTGCAGACACAATGTAGAGTAACAGCATGGGCATTTAAAAAAGCAGTTAGTATAGCTGTTCCTGTTCTACAATAAATTAGGTCATTTTTTTTTTCAAAATTTCTCCTGAGGCAATGTCCTAAGATCTTCTGTACTAAATCTAAAAACCTGCGACTGCCTGTCAGATTAGTGAAGGAGAACATTGGGAACAGAGTCTGGTGCCAAGAGAATTGGAATCCACTCCAGTAGGCAAAGAATAAAGAAAATCTACGTAATACAGTTAATTGTCTTTTATATATACCAAAGTACAGGGGTGATTCTTGTCCAACCTACAGGAATGACCCCTATATTTTGGTAGAATAAAAACAATACACTTAGTACAGCCTTCATGATATGTTAAAGAGCTTCAACATAAATCCTCCAAAAAATATATATTTTTTTTTAATTACTCTCTAGATCATTTCCTTTTTATTATTTATTAAATATCCTGTATAATAGTTACATTTTCTTAAGTGGCTCAAATAATCTATAGAACCTTTATGAATGGTCCTACCTTAGTCTGGAGATTCTTCAAACAAATAACCCCTTCTTTATATTTGTTGATTGCATCTTCATAGCGTCCAAGCTTGAACAGCCTGTTGCCTTCTCCATGCAGGATAGGCACTGCTTTCAGCTTTTCATCATTATTCAGAGCCCATGTTTCTCGTTTGTAGGCACTGGGGGATTCTACCTGCAAACGATACATTGGTTTTATTCGTTTATCAGTGCATGGTAATGTCCTGATTCACTAAGCTAAGGCTGATGTCAATCTGTAAAGGAGTTTTGGCAACTAAGAATCTCCCTGATAGCACTGCAAAAGTGAAGCCAACCCAATGTGTAACAGGCCTATAGCCTATTAGCTCATGTCATACAGTCACGTATGTCTGCATACTCACTTTGCATGGAAAATGAAGTTTTATTGTGGAAAATGAAGTTTTCAGGTAGTGATAAAAAGTGGTCTTTTAGATGAAACAGATATGTTGAAGGAATGGAGGGATAATACTGTTCGTCCTTCAACAATAATCAATACTTTGGTTACAGGGATGCTTGCTATCGCTGTGTCTGAAAAACGCCACGTTCAATGTTTACAGCAGAATAAAATGGACAAATAAAGGATATAGTAAGAAAAAAAAAAAACTAAATCTTTTACTGATGAACATTTTGTAAATGTTTTTCTATTACGTTTTATCACAGTTGTGAAATTATAATGAAGTCTGTTGGCTCTTAGCTACATTGGACCTTAGCATTGTGCTTTTAGAGGCCATATGTAGTTTGTTGTTTGAGAAACAGAAGCAAATAGGTTTTTTTTTGTATTCAAGTCTTTATTATGTTCACAGATAAACATTACATTGTGCATTCTTTAACCTTGGCATTTGTTTTTTTAGCATGTTTCAAATTATACATCCAATAATTAAGGTCTGTGACTTCAAGAAGAACAGTACAGATTCTTAACAAGGTAAGTAACTTTAAAACTATGAAATGCTCTCTGCAGTTATACCACGCATAGATAGCTATTAGTCTATTTTGGATTAGTAAATGGATATTTTACAGTCTGTTGTGCAGATTTAAGTAGGAGACCCACGGTTGCCAAGTTGCTATAAATTTTTGTGGGGTTAAGGATAGGGATGATGTCATTTCCTCCATGAGATAAATTTCATTCACACTTGATATCCACTCCTCAAAAGTAGGCGGGTTAGCATTTCTCCACTTTCTGGGAATTAGAATTTTTGCTGCCAGTATTAATTGTATAAGGAGGCTTCTTTTAAATGTTTTCTCTGTTTTTTTTTCTGTATGGAAGTAATATAGTAATATTAGTTGAGGGGTAAAATTTACCTGGCAACCAAGGATCTCCCCACTTATTTTCTGTACTTGTTCACAGAATGTTTTCAAACTGGGGCAAGTGTACCAGAGCAAATGGGTTTTTAATGGGTTAACACTCCAAGTTTTATTGTCTGCATCAAATTATCTATTACCTTCAATAGTTCAAGAACAAATATAAGAGGTTTGGGTTCCTTTTGTAGTTCATCCAGGTCTTCATAGCCCAGTGTGTGGTAGGCAAACATATTGGCCAATCCACAGGTGTGCATGTGCCAGTCTGTTGGATCTTTTCCTTCAGCAATGCGCCGCAGGCTCTTGGACACTAATGGGTATAACCCAGTGTGCTGCAAGAAAAATAACAATAATATTTAATCTAATGTAATTTGTCAAACTCACCAGTTTATATTGGTCAAGCAAAATAGATGAATGATAAATAGAAAGAAAGCTAAATAGATCAAAGAATATATTATTGTGAAAGAAAAGAGGCTAGGAGAATAAAGATAGTTTGGAAAGTGGGCCTGTGGTCCAAGGTTTTCTGGTGGGGCTCTGACATCCCAGTCTAGCACTGCTGTTAAGTATTATATATGGTTTTGTCCTTCTCTGAAGTAAAAGAAGGCAGTCTGGCAGAGGTTAAAGTTAAATGTAATGACTACAAAGATACACTGCTGAAAACAGTTGCTCTATACCTCATTTTTATTGTAACCAACAGTTTATCTGCAGTTTGATGCAGTAACTCAAGATTTGCTCTGTGATATGTGGCAGAAAAACACTGGAACACTGAGTGCCAGCTCAACTTTTGGGGATTATATGGAGGGTATAACTGCTGAAAACTGCTGCAGAAAACAACATATAGGCTTCTCAGAACTGAGAAGTGGGCCAAAGGGTATTATTATTGCCAGGGTTTGTGACTTCACTGTGTCTGCAGAAACTCTAAAGTATAAAACTGCCAGTAGAAGAAACATATACAAACAGTAGAGGGTACTGAAATTATCTTTATCAGCAGGACTGTTCTGAAATACTGTATCAAATATAACTCTTGGATGCACATTTCTTTTTTGCATTTTTTTAATGTCTTAATGGAGTATCTTTTTTATTTTTTTTTGTATAAAAGTTTCCTGCAATAATTGGCAAAGCAATAACTAAAATTAAACAAACTGCTAATGTTCACATTAAATGTCAACATGTCTAAGAAGGCAGCAATATCACAAGCCTGAGCTGTTAGACGGGAATAATTAAAGTTCCCATCAAAGTCAACTGTCTTTGTGAATACTTTAAAATAAAAATAATATTTGCTGATTGTGGAGCAAAACACAAGAAGTAATTATTGTAATGTGCAGGCCGTATGCAACCATCAATCAATGAAGCATAACAAAGATGGCAATTTAGTCTCTAGCCTTTGAAGAACAACTGTTATTTATAGAAGACATTTATATAAGACAAATACAGTATTAATCAAAATGATGTTGATATTGTGCACAGCAGACCTGGGATAATATGTGCAACAAACCTTAGGCTTTCAGTTCTGGAATGAAAATGGAAAATACATTTTGCAATTTAGAAAGCAGGGCCTTAATGTGCTTTGTCAACAATTCAGAACTTTATAACAGTGCTTCACTAACTAAGGCACTGCCCCATATTGGAAGCCCAGCCTAAAGGCCAGTTAGGGAGGATGCCAGTTTGTAAGGCCACTGCCACACCAGGATGATTTTCAGCCTGCAGATAAACACAGGCCAATAATCAGCTCTTACACTTGCCACTGAGTCAGCCAAGGTGCAGGCACACAGGATTTCACACTGAGACACATACTCGTGCATTTCGGAGCCAAAATCCACTCTGTGTCCCTGCACGTGGGGTCACATGGTGTCTCCAGGTATAGTCACGGGTAGGCTGAGGGTAGGCAAGGGTAGGCTGAGGCAAGCATAGGGGCTGCTTCTCAGGCTGCGATGATACATAGGTTCAGCCTGGTGTGGCGGTAGCTTTAGATAATGCTGGACCTTAAATGGAGGTTTGATCCAAAACAAATTGGATACTGCTCATTGATAGGATGGAGATCAAAACCTTTTAAAACAGGAAAAGGCATATTACAGGAAATCTAATTTCATGAACTTGTTTTGTGTGGTTTTAGAAACATTATAAAAGGAAGTTCACGTTTTGCATGCTGCTACCAAAGAAGTAAGGAAAAAAGGCACTTTCTCAAATACATTATTGTATGAAAAATTGATCCTTTGAATATTATACTAATTAACATTAGCTCTTACCCTAAGCAAAGATCAGCAGCAGATACAAACCTTCTGTAAGGACAGCAAGGCATTATACGATACACATGCACAGTAGTCTCATTTCTTCTGGTGTTTCATTTCATTGCTGGTGCTTTTTCACACTTTTTTCTCTAGTTGTCAATCCCTGGTGCAGTCTATATCTGCACCAGGGATTGACAACTTCTAATTCTACAAATGTTAGAGCATGAGGTTGTGGAATGCCCTTCCTAGTGATGTGGTAATGGCACACTCTGTTAATGCCTTTAAGAGGGGCCTGGATGAGTTTTTGAACAAGCAGAATATCCAAGGCTATTGTGATACTAATATCTACAGTTAGTATTACTGGTTGTATATATAGTTTATGTATGTGAGTGTATAGATTGGTTAGTATAGGTTGTGTGCTGGGTTTACTCAGATGGGTTGAACTTGATGGACAATGGTCTTTTTTCAACCCTATGTAACTATGTAAAATGTTGCAGAATTGCTGTAATAGCAAGCTTGGCTTGTCCCTGGTTGCTGATCACTTACTTACGCAATGCCACTTATATTTTATAGACTTATCCCATTCATTCCTCAGGAACTGTCAATGTCTCTATTTGACTTACCTTAGTTATTATATACATAGGATACAGCCAGGTAAAAGGCCACTTTACTAACACACCTTAGACCACATATACGTCCGAAAGTGCATTAAGCAAAGTCCAATTTCAAACGCCATGTTTTTTTCCCAAAATTCTAGCGTCATTGTTGTTGTTAAGGGGTGATGCTCTTGAAGCAATTGCTCATCATTTGCAGTGTAAGGAGTGCAGGTGTGTACCCTATGGGGATTAGCACTGGGCACTGAGCTACCACCTGGTCCAGATGCGATGGTAGCTCTATGGTTGCCCTGTGTCAATTAGCCCAGGCGTGCTTAATTTGGAATGGAAGGAAGGGGGGACTAAGCAGCTATACAAACGCAACTTATAGAAGTGCAAAGAAAGCATTTTGATGCAAGTACCTCCAATGAAAATGAACGCGCAACTGACTACGGGGAAATTCCATGCACCGCAACTGCACTTGTGGACATACATAAGCTACCTTCTTTCTACCACCTAAGTGCTAATAACCTCTTTGAACACAAAGTTGCCAATCAACTGGAAGCCAATGCTTATCTATAAGAAGCACCCCACAAAGCACACTTAAATTCTTAGAGAGATTAAGGTTCAGTAAGAAATATCTTAATTATCATTTAAAGATTTTATTATGACGTGAGAAGCTTAGACATTTTTAACAGAGGAGCTGAAGAATTTTGAGCTTGCTTTTTAAATTATATAAAGAAAAAACTCTGCCCTAAGGGTCAAGCCAAAGAGAAATACTGATTGAATCCAATGTACCTGGCCAAATCAAATCCAAATTCTTAAAATCATCACATAAACATGGAAGTTGACATTTTTTTCTCTTTAAATCTTCTATTGCCTAATTTTCATATGTGGGTTCGGGTTCAGTTCACTATTCGGCCAAAACTTTCTGCCGAGGATTCGAGGTTTGGTCGAATCCCAAAGTAGTGGATTTGGTGCATCCCTAATAGAAAGTGTGTGAGTTGCTGGCTCCCTGTCATGCTAGGTTCTGATCTACATCCAATACACTACATATCACTATTTTATGTCCATGTAAAATTACCCCATATTTATCAAGCTGTATATTAATTTTGAGCAATTGCATCAAATTCTGGAATAAAAAGCAGGTGCTTAAAATTCTGTTTTTCTATCACTGCTTTTTTACATAATGTCTACACTGTATTTCTGTAATATGTATTTTTATACTGGAATTTACATGACACCTGAATGGTTTACTTGAGGTCAGAAGTGTTGTTAAATAACACACCTTATTACACCTAATTTTGCAGTTTTTTCTTATACTGACTGGTTTCCTGGAGGGTTACCTCTCATCAACACTGGACAATCTATTCACAACAAAACCATTGGCATTTATTTATTATTTTGCCTAAATGCTTTCATTGCAAAACCAGGTAAACAAACACCATGCACACTGGGAGCTAAACATTACCCAACCAGGAAGCTCTGTTTAGCACAGCTTATAATATAAAAGGATAGTTTGCCCATTTATGAAAAATGATATACCGCAAAATTGTATAAGATGAAATACTGTATCTGCCATTTCTGAGAGACGATCTGTTTAAATGTTATTGCTTTTCTGATATCAATCCTCTCTGCAGCACAAAGTATAGCATGTTATGATGTTCTACTGCAGCCTATAGAAGATATGCACTAATAAAGTATATTTTATTATCCCAATTCTCTTTGCAGGGGTGCACTGTGTATGATACAAGTCACATGAGATAACTAACTGACCCCAGATGTACAGTACATGAGATCCTTATAGATTTCAGCATATATAGTTCTTTGGCCAATCATTTTGTTCTTGTACTTGGTGGCAATGTGCCTGCAAAGTGATTTGTCTGTAACAGAGAACTTTTTAGCTTTAATGGCCCTTGCCCTGCAGCCTCAGAGTCCTGAAATTTTAGATTCCCTCTGTGTAATATATTTACTATACACCAGAAGAGATAGGCTATCTTTCCTGATTATGATCTCCCAAGTAGTAAAGTCACACTATTAATGAAGAGAGATTGCTTCTATTGATTCTGGATTCTGCTTTATTTTCTTCTCATCCATTGAGTGTGTTTTCCAATTCATAATCCCATTCCGAATGATACACTCTAAGGAGCAAAGTAGTTTTATAATAAAAGATGTGAATGTGTCAAGAAAGAAATAGTGTGAAAGACAAAGCGATTTCTAAAGCTCCTGGGAAAGATAAACTTATTATGTATGGACGCCAATGCATTATTCACGGGTTAGAATGCTGCGGGTAGTTCTTTGGCTCTCAGAAGATCTTTTTTTTTCCTACGGCTTAACTGATCTTACTGCACCTTTACACTTTACAGCTTGCAGCTTGCCAGCAGGGGCTCGGAAAGGCAGTGCCATATGCTATGCATCTTATATTCACAATCACTCAAGGACTATTGTAATCTTCTTTAGAAAATGATGAGCCTGCAGTTAAATGGATTTTGAAAAGGGCCCTAAAATAAACAGCCGACAGAACTTTCTCATAAACAAGATGCAGTAGAGTTTGAAAGGGCACAAAATACTTTTTTTTCCTTCTACACCAACAGTTCCAACAAATCAACATAGAGGTTTTGTATTCAGTCTTAGTTTTAGGATTTTGTATTCCCAGTATTATTTGTTTGTAGTGCCGTTACTATTTATTTGTTAAAACAGCTGCATCTTCCAGCTTAGGCAGTGGTGTAAATAAGGCCCCCCGCAGACCCCACAATGCAGGGGGGACCCCAGGTCCTGTGTGATCTTACCGGAAAGTCTGAGGTTAATGGAGTTCTTATTGGCCATTTCTGCAGTGATCTTACTGGCAAGTCTGGGGTTAATAAAATGCTCATTGGCCATTTCTGCAGTGATCTTACTGACAAGTCTGGGGTTAATGAAGTGCTCATTGGCCATTTCTGCAGTGATCTTACTGGCAAGTCTGGGGTTAATGAAGTGCTCATTGGCCATTTCTACAGTGACCTTACTGTTATATCTGGGTTAATGGAATTCTCATTGACCATTTTTGTAGTGATCTTACTGGCAAGTCTGGGGTTAATGGAGTGCTCATTGGCCATTTCTACAGTGACCTTAGAGTTATATCTGGGTTAATGGAATTCTCATTGACCATTTCTGCAATGATCTTACTGGCAAGTCTGGGGTTAATGGAGTGCTCATTGGCCATTTCTGCAGTGATCTTACTGTTATATCTGGGGTTAATGTAGTTCTCACTGGCCATTTCTGCAGTGATCTTACTGGCAAGTCTGGGGTTAATGGAGTGCTCATTGGCCATTTCTGCAGTGATCTCACTGTTATGAAATGCAGGTGCCACAGTCAGTCATGGAATGCTTAGGGCTACCATATGTCATAAAATGATGGGGGCTACTTGTCTGTCTTCTGGGGCACTTTGCTCTGCCATTCCAAACATGGAAAAGGGGTTGGGAGGTAAAACTCTACCAGCCAGAGTGTATTTTATTATGAGATTATGTCCTATGAGAGAGGCCCTCCAATGTTTGTTTATTTCTGTTTTACATGACAATGTGTATGTATTGTGCTGTAATACCCCTTCTGTTTCTTCAGGGATTAGATACTCATGAGCCTGGTTTAGAGGCCTCTGTCACTGTAGCTGAGTCTACACATAGTTGGGCTACAAACTGTACAAATTATTGTAAAATTATTATGTTTAGTATGTGTAAGCTGGCTGAACGATAGTAAGTTCAGGGAGGAATGAAAATTTTTTGCACCATTTTGCCCATCACGTGGTACATCAGCATATGAGGAAGTGAAACATTAATGTGCAGCAATGTGTATACCTGTAGAAATATCACTGAATAAATAAAAATACATATACCCAGAGATAATTGCCTATCTATCACATATCTATTATACACAGCTGCTCTTCAGGGTATTTATTTTCTACAAACTGCTTGTGGCAACATTTTAGACCAGCAAAGTTTCTACATACAGCATTTTTATGTCTAATGAGTGGCATAATAATGCCCCATAAAGCCTGTAAATGTTCTTTATCCCTTTATTTAAATGGGATTAAATTAACACATTAATGTGCTATTATAAAGTCTTTTTTTTTTTTTTTTTAATGTGTTTCAAAAAATGCAAGCACTACAGTCCGGGTGCATTTGCAAAGTCAGCTGCATTTAATTGGCAATACAAGATACAAATCAGTCTGTATTTCAAATAATTCAAATCAGGTTATAAGTGAGCTGTGTGATGGGCCATTTTCTTGCAAGGTTTTCTGTGCTGTAAATTTAACAGTTTGACCCCAATTCATTATGTCAGCATAGGCTGATATAAGGGATACTTTCCTGGTGTTTCATGTTTCGTTATCTTTTAATTGCATTTACCTATCACACCTTGCACTAATGAAACAGAAACACAGAAACTACATGGCATTAATTGGAATAGCTTTAAACTAACAATGAGACCCGATTAAATGTTGCCAAGGGAAGTAACCCCTAGCAACCAAAGAGCAAAGAGCTTATGCCAGTCTACTTTAGGTAAACTAATGAAAATATTGTTTGCTATTAAACAATGTGTTGGTAAAGGAGTCTTACATACAAAACAGCAAACTATCTAGACATAATATCAGGAGCAAAGTTTGATACACAACTTATTTCCTATAGTAACCAATCAGCAGGTAGCATTTACTGGTCACTTGTTTAAAAGCAAGCATCTTATTGCAAATGTAATAGCACGGATATTAATAAATGGGTTTTTTTTATACTCACTGTGACGTCACACCAGAATTCAGCCACCTCTCCAATCCTCATGGATGAGAGCAACATCTCCCAGACTTCCAGTTTGAACATGTTTCCAATGATGATTTCCATAGGTACGCCAACTTTCTTGCTGTCATCAATCACAGTTCTCTCATCGTCACACTTTAATGTGCGAAAATGGAAAGTGACCTAAAATCGCAGACAATTTATTTCCTCTGTTCACCAAAAACAGTACTCAACGTATAAATGTCTCCATACAGCAAGGCTAACATTTATCATAGGACTTTGTGGCACTATATATCTTACAGCAACACAATATGAGCTCATCTTAAAAACCTTGAGAAAATAGCCGCTAGCAACAGCTTATTAAATTAAACCAGACTAGGTTTGATTAACTATGTACCTTATACTTGAATAACTATGTACCGTCTGCTCAGTTCTATATTGGGCAGTGAAATGCCATGCCTTCAAATTTGTTCCTCAAATCTTATATGTCCAAAAGTAGATTATTGCTGGCACTGTGCTGATCATGTCACCGATTGTCATGGACAAAGGATGCCAATTTGTGTTTAAGCTAGTACCCACAGCAGCCAAGTGCACACTGAGCAAGTACAGTGCTGCTGACATGAGGGAACAGCTCAGTGAAATATGGAGCTAAGAAGGAAAAATTATCAGGCATTGCTCTTCACTGCCCTATGCTAAAGATAACTAATGGCTCATCCAATCCTTTATAAGGCTTTAAATGTGCTTTTCAATAAACAGTGAAGGCTCGCTTTCTGGCAAAAAGCAAACCTCTGCTATTACCAAAACCAGTTTGGGGGGTACATCAGTTTAGGATGAGGTAAATAGTGATCCAGGGCACATTTTTTGGCCATGTAAACCCTACACTTCCCCTGGCTGGATGTTTTATTATTTGTGCATATATTTGTAAATATTCCCAAATTGTATTGAACTTCACACCCTTTGATTTCCTTTTTTGCCCAATTACGCTAGTGGACTTATAGCTTAGGTATGGTCATTTTTAAAGTGCTAGTTTGGACACATAATTTAACATGTATTCATTTACTTGCACCCATATATTCTTGTTAGCAACTTCCAGCAGGCGCCATTGCTCCCTTTTAGCCTATTCTTATGAATTGCATGCAACTATATGCACTGATGCAGTGGAACCCTGGGATTACTGGCAGGCCAAGTGAATTGTACACTAATGCTGTTATTACACACATATCCCTGATGAAGAATCCATGGGGTAGTTGAGCTGGCACTAGTGGAGTAAAAGACAGGAAAGGCCCAGTATAGAAAATATGTGGAGATCCTCCTTTTATAAGTAAATAGACTTAACATACTGTCTTGGTAGCCTTTCTGCACCATACTATTACAAAATGATTATTATCTAAATTAGTAAAATTAATCCAAATGCCTTGCTCATGTAATATATAGCCAAAAGAATGTGGACACTAATTATTAGAATAGAAATATTGTGTACTGTAAACTGGAGTGTTTAGGAAGTAACAGTGAGTTGTGTGGAAGGTTATTTAATTGTGATTAGAATATTAAAATAGTCTCTCTGAGCACAGAGCAGGAAGGCTACCAGTCTGTGGAAAAAACTCCTAGGGGGGATGGAGATGCAGATGCTGTCTGCCGCTGCAAGGAAGAGAGGAAGTCACTAACCAAGAGCAAAGCCAAGAGGCTAAGGGATCCCACAAAGAACTGATAAGTGAAGTGAGCTTAAAGGAGAAGGAAAGGCAAAGTCACTTGGGGGTGCCAAAATGTTAGGCACCACCAAGTGACTTTAATCGCTTACCTTGTACCCCGGGCTGTGCTGCCCCTGTTTGGAGAAAACAGCACCAGCCCGGGGTACCTGTAGCGAGCGCTTCCTCCTTCCTGCTTCCTTTTCCTAAAATGCCTGTGGTCGGCGCATGCGCAGTAGAGTGAAAAGCCAACTTTTAAGTTAAAGTTCGGCTTTTCACTCTACTGCGCATGCAGGCGCTAGCAAAGCAGGAAGGAGGAAGCGCTGCAGGTACCCCGGGCTGGTGCTGTTCTCTCAGAACAGGGGCACCAGCCCGGGGTAAAAGGTAGGCGATTTAAATGTTAGGCACCCCCAAGTGACTTTGCCTTTCCTTTAAGAGTAACCACAAACATGTATTGCTTACTGCTGGAAGTCCACAAGGGGCCCAGGGTAGTGAAGGATTTGTTAATCAATAAGCTATTTCATATTGAAGTACGTATTTGCTGAGGATTCTGCAAAGTACAAAGTGCCACTTACTGTGCAGCAGTCTTAACTACCCAGCTATGTACTGTAACTATTATATAAATTCTAAATATAGAATAAGTGCTTAACCATCTTGGTGACTTGGCTTCAGGTCCAAATGGTCGAGCAATCATAAACAGGGCCCTAAATGTTGGAGGTATGCTTAATTGATGATAATTTGGGGCTTTTTGTGGAGAACAAGCTGTGTAAATCTAGGCAGTGTCATTCTGTGGCTACTAAAGAAAATAAAGTACTCTCTTGCTTAAGGGATGAAAATATAATTTTGCCCCTTTATAGGTCCCTGGTAAGGCCTCACCTTGAGTATGTAGTGCAGTTTTGGACTCAAGTCCTTAAGAGGGAAGTTAATGAGCTGGAGAGAGTGCAGAGACGTGCAACTAAACTGGTAAAGGTTATGGAACATTTGAAATATGAGGAAAGTGTTAAGGTTGGGGTTGTTGTGAGGGGACAAGACTACTTTTTACAAGTACATTAGATACATTATAGACAGATAGCAGGGGATTTTTTCCCCTTTAAACTTGATAGAGAACATTATAGTCAGATAGTCAGTCATTCTTCCCTTTAGATTTGAGGAACTGAACTTTATTTGAAGCAGTGATGGTGGTTCTTCACGATGAGGGCAGTGAGGCTGGGGAATGCCCTGCTGGGTGATGTGTGATGGCAGATTCTGTTTATGCTTTTAAGAGTTGTTTAGCTGACTTCTTGAACAAGCATAGTATCCACTGCTATAATGATTTTAGGATCTACAGTTAGTTTAGTATTGGTATCAGTATATATACTATATGTGAGTGTATATATAGGTCTGTATATGTATGTGTGTAAATATGCATTGGGGTTCACTTAGAGAAGTTGAATTTGATGAACTTTTGTCTCTTTTCTTTAAACAGACTACAGTGCACATAACCATGAAAGCATAAATTAATACCATCTGCAAGGAAAATGTTTCCTTATAATTGCAAATGCAGCTATCTTACAGAAACAGTAGCAACTGACATGCAGGCATTACACATGCATTGTAAGCAGCTTAACCAATTTTCTATATTTTAAAACACCAACTTTTAAAAAGTAAATTAAAGGCCAAATGTATCAAAACTACACGAGGCAGCACTGTTTAACTACACCGAATACTTTAGAGGTGTCCTCCAATTTGCATATATCATCCTATAATATTAAAAGGTAAAAATCATTTTGCTGGTCACAGTTCAGGTCTGTTTTCAATCTGTATTTGTGTTATTTTTCTATATGCTGTACATTTTCTATCTATATATAATTCACATTGTTCCTGTTAAGGCCTCAGCATCCATCTCTTTCATAAAGAATCTTTAAGAGATGAGACAAATCATTTTTATCCTGTCTCATGATAAGCCAGCTGCAAGATTACGGCAGGGAAGGGGAAAGTAAAAGAGACAGAGGGTAATCAAGAGAGAAATAAAGTGGAGATTGGTGTAAGGAAATAAAGCAGGTAGTAACAGGGACCAACAGCAGACCCAGGCAACAGGGATAAGTCAACAATTATGAAGAGCTCAGAAAAGGGAAAGTCAGAGCATGACAGAGGGACATAGATCTGTTGGACACATAACACAGATAGCATGGCTCTATGCCAAGCCTATTGTTGCAATCAAAATCAACATGGTTAAATTATCTGTGGCTGGAATGACACTTGGGAAAGGGCTCTGCCTGATACAGATAGTGTTACCCAGCACTGCGCAATAAAACACCATTTGAATGGTGGGTAGCTGATATGTGCTGTGACATGGCAGTAGAATACAGTACTGTACTGCAAACTGATTAAAGAAAGATACAGAGATCCTCAGATGATTTACTAAACGTGTAGGAGCAAGTGGCAGGGCTATGAAATTTTAGTACCATAACCCATGTGCCTAATATTGTGCTTCCAGTGATACACAGCAGCGCATTGATTTTATATCTTGTATCTACTTTCAGGGAACAGCGTGCGATGTTACTTCCCATCTTCACATATAATACGCCCTAAAAGTGTTTTATTGTAGCATTTTGTAAACCATTTTATTTGGGAATCATATCATATCCTCTGTTTTTCTAACCTTTTCTAAAAATTATTACCAGGAATTGAAAGAAACACATTCTGGATAAATAACAAGGCTAATCTTCATGCTCTGTTGCACAATTCTATATTAAAGGCAAGCTGTCACCACATTAATAATAATAAATACTAATGTAGTTTATTAGTACAGTACATCTGTTTACTTTGTCTCAACTAAGCCTCCATATATACAATGTATTTTACTAATTGCTAACCCTGCTGCAGAAACTGCAATGGTATTTTGCATTTTTGGGGTCTGTTTATATATGTGGAGTTGATCAGAGAATCCCGGAACTGTAAAATGTGCAGCTTTGATGAAATGGTAGATTACACCGTGGTAAATAAAGGGTTAAACTCAATGGAGACGTTCACCTCCAAATGCAGGTTTTCTAAATTGCTGGTGATATCTTTCCAATAAGTCTTAATTATTCTTTGAATTATTTGCCTTTCTGTATTCCCTCCCTTCAATGATTTATAAAATTCCATCAGGGCTGCCAACCCCAACAACAAGAAAGCAAATTAATTCTAATGTTTTGTTTAAAGGAGAAGGAAAGGCTAATAAAGAGTTCATCTCAAGCTGCAGGCATACCTTCAGCTGTCTCAATAGTGCCCTTAAGTCTCCCCATATTTCACCTGTTCAGAAGATCTGAAGCCAAACATGAAGAAAAAACGCTGAGCAGGGTAGAGAAGATTCCCATAATGCAACGCTCTTCCCCCAGACTTCAGGACTTAGAACTGAGGCGGCGCATGCGCAGAAACAGGAAGCTCCCCCTAGCGTCGGCAGCAGCAGCAGCATAGGACACAGGCAAAAGGGGACACAAGCGGCGGTGCTGGCAGGGGGAGAGGGACAGGGGGAGCAGATCGGCTGTGCAGGCTGGGGGAGGGAAACGAGCAGATCGGCTGTGCAGGCTGGGGGAGGGAAACGAGCAGATCGGCTGTGCAGGCTGGGGGAGGGAAACGAGCAGATCGGCTGTGCAGGCTGGGGGAGGGAAACGAGCAGATCGGCTGTGCAGGCTGGGGGAGGGAAACGAGCAGATCGGCTGTGCAGGCTGGGGGAGGGAAACGAGCAGATCGGCTGTGCAGGCTGGGGGATGGAAACGAGCAGATCGGCTGTGCAGGCTGGGGGAGGGAAACGAGCAGATCGGCTGTGCAGGCTGGGGGATGGAAACGAGCAGATCGGCTGTGCAGGCTGGGGGAGGGAAACGAGCAGATCGGCTGTGCAGGCTGGGGGATGGAAACGAGCAGATCGGCTGTGCAGGCTGGGGGAGGGAAACGAGCAGATCGGCTGTGCAGGCTGGGGGAGGGAAACGAGCAGATCGGCTGTGCAGGCAGGGGAGAGGCACTTGAGGGAAACGAGCAGATCGGCTGTGCAGGCAGGGGGAGAGGCACGGGGGATGCAGCTCCAGACAGTGAGGCACAGTGAACTTAGAAGCCGTCAGCGGCCATTTTAAAGATGGCGGCGCCGTTCAGTGAAACAAGCATGTAGTTCTAGTAAGTGTATCTCTGTAAATCTTTCATTAGGCAAGCCAGGAATATAGCGTTTTTACTCAGCAATAGTAGTACTATTTAATAGTGTGCTTCATAGAATTTGACTTTCCTTCTCCTTTAATGTTTAAAGGGCACATGTAAGTCCACAAGTGCAATTTCAAGCACGCGTGTTTCCTAGAATTATGATTGTGGTTGCAAAGGGACAATGCTCTTGATGCAATTGTGCTGCATCTACCACAACTACGTCTGATTCACCAACACTGACGCTACTGTGTGTGTGCTTCATTGCAAACGGGAGCAGTTGTGCCGAATATTTTCTATCTGGAATTATTCCTGGTGTTTGGACTGAGAGACATGTGCGCCCTATACTCTTGGTGCAACAGAACTCTGGTGATTGACACTGAGGGCGCTGAGGAAACCACCTCTGGACCAGAAGGTAGCTCCAGGGATTCCGTGCATCAGTAGATGCAGCAGCGCTCAATTTGGAATGAAAGGCAGGAATGACTGAGCAGCGACAGGCATTTTGATGCACCTTTAATGAAAGAGGTTTTACATGCAACTGAATGTTTTCTTATATTATTAAGTTATAATTCTCAACCTTATTGGTCCCAGGCTTACTTCACTTTCTTTTCTTTGTTTGCTCTGCTTCCCCTTGCTAACATGTATTGCCTTTGTGCCTTACATCTCTGTAAATGAAAGAAATTGAAAGTTTATGGGATGGGTCAATAATAAGTGCAATACACTGTCCAATCGTAACTTTCATCTGGTGTAAAACATCAACTCTCAGCATCTCCTTGACAGTTAAAGCCTACAGTGTATTCATTATGTGCCCAATTAATGCTGGAAATTGTAGTTCAAGAAGAGATGAACTGCAGCCATTCGGCAAACAATCACATAAGTATGACAAGAAATAACATATCCTTTGTGCTTTTGTCATATTATTTCTTGTCCTTATTTCCTGTGAGGCTGGGGGCTAAGGGGGAGCTTATATTTTGTCCTATAGCAGACTCTGGTCTCTGTCTTGACCTTAATAGCTTGTTTGTCATAAAATCACATTCTATACCACTATTCCTATGCTGTAGCAAGCCCTACAGCTCCAATACTCTCTGAAGCCTGAGTTCAATTTCCTTGAAATTTACTTCAAAGCACAATTACCAAGCAGTAATGTTAAAGCACTTGTCATAAGCTTAAGCCACCATCTGTTATAATGTGTAATCCTGCAGATCCATGTGATAATCACAGTGAAGCCAAGAGCTCCCTAATGAGCATAGTCTATAAAAATGTAGTAAATGTAACCTTACTGTACAGAGAGAAAAATACTGGATTGCGCTCGCCAAGGATATTTATCTCAATTTTCCTTTAGTTACATGGGGGGCATAGGTAGCACTTACTGAGATCATAGTACACTTGTAGTGCCACAGTGCCCTGCTTTTTCTTCAGTGTCTCACCCTCAGAAACTCATGAATTGGAATTATCACTGCATGTGTGTCCTATCAAGCCTTTTTTTGCAGCTAAATTGCCATTTTGCATCAAGCCTTTTTTGCAGCTAAATTGCCATTTTAGTCACTAAAAAACATGGCTAAGTTGGCACATGGTCAGTAGTTGGTGGGTACAATGGGTACCTGAGAAGGAGGCTTATTCCCCTGAAACACTGTACTGTAGCCTGCACAAGCTGGTCCAGTTTCTTTGTCTCGTAGCTTCCACAATTCATCCAAGCAAGCAAGGCCCATTGGCCCATTATTGCTATTGGATGCAAATACCTATTTGGGGTCCAAATGAGCCCTTGGCACTAGTGCTTGCATTCATAAAAAAGCTCTATTTTGCAATTTGGCCATCCTCTCATAAGGGCATTTAACTGATCATGCTGACAGCCCAAGCAAGTGTTTAGGAACAATATTTATAGAGTGGAAACTTTTACAATTATTTACAACATTCTTATCATCATTCATACCAAGCCTCAGATTTTGTAAACAAGCAGTGCAAGGGTCCACACAGGCACAGTAACAGGTCTAGTTCTCATTTTCTGAGGGGTAGGTATCCTTAGATCCATAACACTTTTCTCAACCCTCTCTTCCTGACTGACTACAGGTATGGGATCCCTTATCCGGAAACCTGTTATCCAGAAAGCTCCGAATTACGGAAAGCCCATCTCCCATAGACTCCATTTTAATCTAATAATTCAGAATTTTGAAACTAATTTCTTTTTTCTCTGTAGTAATAAAACAGTACCTTGTAACTGATCCCAGCTAAGATATAAATAATCCTTATGGGATGCAAAACAATCCTATTGGGTTTAATTCATGTTTTATTGATTTGTTAATAGACTTAACTTATGGAGATCCAAATTACGGAAAAAACCCTTATCTGGAATACCCTTGGTCCCGAGCATTCTGGATAATGGTACCTATACCTGTATTGGGAGTCCCTGTACTACACTGCCCTCTAAGCAAAGAAACCTAGAAATTACAAAGAACTGAACCCATACATTAAGACTAGCCCCCATATATAATAAAAAGCACTAAGTTTGCCCAGTAGCAGTAACTCATAACAACCAATAAGACATTTGCTTTTAAACAGTTGACCAGTAAATGCTACCTGCTGATTGGTTGCTATGGGTTACTGCTCCTGGGCAAACATAGTGCCTTTTTATTGCATAACACATTAGGTTCCTTAAACCATTCTTACAAACTGATGAAAGGGAAAGTATGGTGCTGCAGCTGACCTTATTTTCACTCCTACTGAAGCACCATCTATAGGCAAAAAGGCCTCAAAGATGAAATTTTCATACTAATCAAACAAACTGCTTAAACAAATGGCATTTAGATTTACTGAGTGAATACTATAGGGTACTGGGGAACATTTGCACGAAAACCAGCACGCACAAATATCTGATAACAGAGAAGCCTCAAAATAAAAAAAGCAATTGTCTTCTTTTGTTTCATTTAATTCGTACAACATGCATCCTTCTCTTCCATTCTTCACCCCTATAGTTTATTGCATTACAGGGGCCCTGTGGAGAAAAACATAAACAACAACTACAAAAGCCTAGGGCTCCTTCCTGGAACTGTAAATGCCACATATCCCTAACTCCTTACTTATATGTGTTAGCATTTTATCTAAATAATATAACTTCAGAAAGATAAAGAAAACAGGAGAGAATGAAGAGGACTAAAATAAGGGTTTTTAACTTCCAGTAACATTTACCTTTGCTCCAGTAATGAATTTCGGCAAATCACCATTCCCCCCATGATATATTTTCTTTTTGACACCTTCCATACTGAGGAGTATTGTCTCTTCCATTGCTGCTGCTTTGAGTGCCTGGCTGAATATGGATTAGGAATGGAAGATTAGGCTTTACATTCAAATAAGCAAGATCTTCTGAGCGTCTCCAAGATCCTAAAACCTAAGGATTGAATAGCCTTAAGGGAGATTGCCTGTCTTTTTCCAAAGACCTGGCAGTACAATTACCTGAACAACATTTTTAACATGACTATTCATGTGGCATGAAAGAAACCCTGTAAGTGCTTTTTCAAGAGAGAAATTATTTAAAATAAAATTGGACAATAGAATGGAATTTTTCAGAGAAAAGAAAAACTCGAAGTGCTATTTTATATAGAACTTTGAGTGACATCTGTGTGATGGGAAGGATTATACTGTAACGCAAAGACTAACACAATATATAGAACAGATACATCCAATTTCATTGCAAGCCATTTCCCCAAGTCAGAACTAATATAAATCAAGATTTATAACACGGGTGCCATTCAGTGGAGTACAATGGGTTTAGCAATTTCTCATCTAGGCTACAGTATCTCGCTCTGCAGTAAGATCCAAGCACATACTTGTTACACAGACAGAAGGTGATGGCACTCTTTGGCGACACTGCTGTGACTTATTTATATGGATTGTCCTATTCTTGTTCATTATTAAAAATAGACGCCTGTTGAGCAAAATTATTCAGGCATTAGCACTGCTGTATTAATTGTACACCCTGGTTAGACCTCTAAAGCCCCCCAGTTTTTAGTACCCATTTCCCTATTGCAAGACAACTCTTTACATGACATGTTTTAATTGGTACACTTCAGTTCAATAACAGGTAATGATTCTCTTTTCTCAAATGTGGTTGTTGTCTTGCCCTCCAAGCAGGCCTGGACTGGGATTAAGAATAGACCCTGGCATTTCAAGTAAACGGAAGCCCACTAAATAGTGACTGTCTATGGTTTGTTACAGCAGCCAAAATCCACAGATTGCCAGTCCATGCCTGCCCCCAAGGCCTCTCCCTAGGTGAGCAAGCCTGTAGCCAAAAAGTAAGGTAAAGGTGAAAGTAGAAGCATTAAGAAGACAGAAAAGAGGAAAAACCAAGGCAGTGTTGGCCCAGAAGGATTACTCTGTCTTCTGTATTTTGAAAGGACGTTTATAAATTAAAGGAGAAGGAAAATCATTTTAGCATTTTACTGCCAATAGATTTGCCACATTAGTGCCACCTAGAACAATATATTTATTCTGCAGAAACCATTACCATACCTGAGTAAACAGCTTTAGAAGCTTTCTCCCTTTGCTTAAGATAGCAGCTGCCATTTTAAGTGGTTTCCTTCCTGCAGCTCTAGCCATTAAAGCTGAGATCACACATTCCTAAGGGAGGGGGGAGGGAGTTCTTAGCATTCTGGTGGGAGGGGGAGCAGGAGAGGGGAGAGAGGAGAGAACTGTGCAGACTGTGGCCCAGGGAATTAAGGATGTTTCTGAGAGAGGAAGTCAGACAGTGGAACATCATGTTTACAAGAAATCCTGTGTTTCTTTTGATAGAGGACTCAGTGCAGCATTACTGTAAGTGTGTATGGCTGTATTTACATAGACCTTTCTGATAACACTTACTTAGTCTTTCCTTCTCCTTTAACACCATTCTTATTCAGATGTCCATTTTACATTGAAGGTCTATATAAAAATAATATAGACAGAAATAATTCTTTTAATTCTGTACTAATAATTAAAATAGCACAATATAACCCTACAATTTGTCAAGAGGCTTGAATATATTGTCCTAAACAACAAGGGGTGTATTTGTTAACATTTTGGACAGACATCACAGGTGATGTTGCCCATAGCAACCAATCAGATCTTTACTTTTATTTTCTAACTTGTGGGTGACTGTTCAAATTGAATTGGTGATTGGTTGCTGTGGTCAACATCACTGGCGATGTCCGTCTCCAATGTTAATAAATATGACCCATAATGTAGAATGGCTCAGAGTGCTCTTTTAAATACTTTTGCAACTTATATACCTTGTTTTTTAGTTTTCATGTTAGCAGTTTTATATTGATAATATTGTGAATTTGTAAAATTGGCACTCACTGCTCAACCAGCCAGAATCTATTGATGCAGCAAGTGCCTCAGTTTGACCAGAGAAACCTTACGAGACATCAGGATTCACAGTCGGAGCACAGTAAATTAATTTTTCAAACAATTCTACATTTTATCTCCAAATATATATAAAACTCCCAACAAACTGTGGCACAACAGATAACTTGAATGCTAATACAGGTGTGGAACCTTTTATCTAGAAAGCTTGGGACCTGGGGTTTTCTGAATAAGGGAACTTTCTGTAATTTGGATCTCCATCTCCAAGTCCACTAACAAATTTTTAAACATGAAATAAACCCAATAGGATTGTTTTGCATCCAATAAGGATTAATTATATCTTAGTTGATATCAAAAGGTTCTGTTCTGTTACTACAGAGAAAAAAGGAAATATGTTTTAAAAATTTACATTATTTTGTTGGAGTCCATGGGAGATTGCCTTCCCATAATTTGGAGCTCTTTGCATAGCGTGTTTCTGGATAACAGATTACATACCTGTACCACTAAAACGGTTGATGCACAAGAAGTTGAAACAACGAGGGTGAAGGTGAAGCAAATCAGGAGGGTGATAGGTGGTTGCAAAGTGGAAGAGAGGGAAACTGCACTTTTAAACACCAGTTTGACATACCTGTTCTAGTGGCAGCTTATAGCGGGAGGAGCAGCAAGTGGTCCACAATTGAATTCCGAAATACAGAAAAAAAAGCACCGAACAAGCATAGATCTATGCAATGGAATGTATCTATGTATAATATTTCTAAAGAAACTTTGCCCTAAATATTCTATCATCTTTAATCTCTTCTAATCAACTTGGCTTCCAAGCACAATTTCCAATCAGGAAATTAGCTTATTATCTGTCTTTGTACTGTAACTCTTAAATGATGTTGCAGGCCAAGCAAGATGATACCATCACATAAATATTGCACTCACACATAGAATAAAACAAATTATTGTAAAATGTACAAGGCATTCCGGAAAGTTGCCCCCTTGCCTGTAATGGAGAGATTACTCTGACAGATTGATTTTGTACCCGGACACACATTTTAAGTAAGTGTTACAAAAAAAAAAAATAAGTTGCTCGCAGCAACCTCACTTTATTCCTTGATGCAGTCCTGTTCTTCTGCAAAATTTCACTGTACTATAGTGATCAGATTTACTGCCTAACCACTGCAGCCACCATGTTTAATTAGTACCGACAGTAGTTTTAACCAAAACTAGTACAGGTATGGGACCTGTTATCGAGAATGCTCGGGACCTGGGGTTTTCCGGATAATGGATCTTTCCGTAATTTGGATCTCCATAACGTAAGTCTTCTAAAAATAATTCAAATATTGAGTAAACCCAATAGGCTTGTTTTACCTCTGATAAGGATTAAATATCTCTTAGTTGGGATCAAGTACAAGGTACTGTTTTATTATTACAGAGAAAAAGGAAATCATTTTTAAAAATGTGAATTATTTGATTAAAATGGAGTCTATGGGAGATGGCCTTTCCGTAATTCGGAACTTTCTGGATAACGGGTTTCTGGATAAGGGATCCCATACCTGTACTATTAAACTGCCACTTCTAAGAAATCCACAGAACCAGAGCAACATTATCAAGATCAAAGGGGCAAGGTGCAATAAAACAGGCTCAGCACGTGATGTTGCCAACAGTGGACATTTGTGACTCTTTGTAGCTGAATTCAGGAGTGTTAAGAGTTGTCCTTTGTTTGCCACACTTTTACCACCTGGCAGATATGCATACAGTGAGTGTGGTATATGGACATCCCTCCTTGGGCATCATTCATAATAAATAGCACCATCCTGTATGGCAGGGGTCCTCAAACCATTTAAACAGGGGGCCAGTTCATGTTACCTCAGACTGTTGGGGGGACCGGACTACAGTCCTAAAACCATGCCCCCCCCCTCCAGCTCCCTGCTGCGGGGTCAAGCTACAGCCCGCTCCTGTGTCCTCCCTGCTCCCGCTTGCCTCCCAGCTCCCGCGCTCCCCCCTCTCTCTCCCAGCTCCCCCCCTCCCGCTGCCAGGGGTGTGGACACAGCAGGGGCCGGGTAAATTACTTTGGGGGGCTGAATCCGGCCTGCGGGCTGTAGTTTGAGGATCCCTGCTGTATGGCTTTGTTCCCTGTGTTGCTCTTACTTGTCCCTATCAGTCTCGTTACTTGTATCACTCAGCTATGTGACTAAGGCACGAAGAACATGAATCTTTGGTAGGTAACCAGGGCATATGATACTGAAAATGTAGCACTATTAACTGGAACAAGAATGGGTTTATTTATCAATTTTCAAGTTTGTGCATTGGAGAGTTTTTTCTACTTCAAATACTTTGCATTAGAAAAAAATGTTTGCATTTTTATTAAAAAATCCAAATATAAAAAGCTCATTTGAATAAAAATACTTGTATACCTCAAATTTGTTAGTTTACGAACTTGAAAGAAATTTAAAAAAACTAAAATTGCAAATATGGCTTGATTTCCCTAGGACAACTCCCATTGAAGTTTTACAATCAAGATTATGAGGTTTTTGCACTAAATAAACATCGAATATTCTAGTTTTTTAACCACAATTCGAATCTTGGGAGTTTTAGTGCAAAAAAATTTGAATTGTGGAAAAAAAATCTAATTCAAATGTTGATAAATCACCCCCTTAGCGTACACAATACAGAATGCACAAAATAATTTCCACTAAGTTATTTAATACACTAAAAAAACAATCATTGCTATAAAAATAAACCAAACTAATTCCTTCAAGCTGGTCATTCACAGGACAACATATGCTGAGGACTGACCTGCTTTTGGTAGCTTATTGTCCCATGTATGGAGGCCTTCCAACAGCCTACCTGATCAAAATATGGCAGAAAATTAGACAGAAATGTATCTCATTTAGGGGGCAGGTTTGAAAATCTCATCAGAAGATGAGGTCCCTGTCAGACAGAAGATGTGGTCCTCCATAGGCCACAGGGGCCAACAAACCGATCAGCTCCTTTTGACCCATGTTACATGGGCAGCCGAATTGGCCAGTGATGCCAAATGAGCAGATCTGACAGTGTAAGCCCAGTTTTAGGGCATTTTCCCCAGCATGTTCATTCCTGTGTTCCTGTGCTGTAGCTTATTTAAGAAGCACTGAACACACAATATTCTGCATGCTGAGTCAACGCAGTCCTGAGAGGCATTATAGGAAAGAATGGGCTCCAATAATGCAATCATTCCTGTGTGGTGGAATGCATAAAAAAGCCACTGAATATGAATGAAAAAATATATGGCTCCACATTCCACTGTATCTTTATGTAATATGTTAGTTCAGGGAAATCCCTAACTGTCAAATGATTCCCCAGCCTCACAATAATTACTTGGAACAAACTATTTTTTGAGCTCACGCATATTTTAATAAATAAAAAAAAAGGGGGTTCAGATTTGGTATTCAGTCAAATCTTTTGTAGAGAGTTCAGCTATAACAATATTCATTATTAATATTTCTATATCTAAAGTATCTACAATGTTTAGCAATAAACTCATGCTCATACTGATGCCCCATGGTATGTGTTATGGACAGAGGCTTAGCTTGCAGCGCTGTGGGTACAGGAGAATAAGAAGAGCGGTTGGCAGTCAGTAGATGCTAGTTAGTAGGTGCTGTACAAGTGCAGTGCTGCAAGGTGCTCACCCCTCTTACATATTCATTTTAGTTGCGAGATTATAACAAATGCAACATAAAACTGTTATTAATGAGACTACTGTGACACCACAAATGTAATATGATAGAAAGATATTGTACAGAAGGTTTGCACTGCTTATTGTTGCTCATTTATTACTAACATTGTTACCATGAAATATTACAGAACACAAATAAAAACCTTTATTTACAAACACTACTATTTCAGATGTTTACAATTTATGGGATTTAGAAGAAAATAAATGTTCGTTTTTCTTATCTGTTGAGTAGTTTCGGGTGCTTTATGTATGTCATAATAATTAAGTCTCTCTATTATCAACTATAAAGAACTGAATAAATGAGCCCGAGTCTGCATAGTAAAATAGACAATAAAACTTCACCTATTTTACAGAGCATAGTGACAATATTCAGCGTCATAAATATTTACAATGAACAGTGTGACTAGTATATAGTCATTTCATAAAACTGTTGCAAGTGCCTTTAAAAATCTTGAAAATGTGCTATATATCAGGAAAGTGGCTCCCTCCAGTGGCCAAACTATATATCAACTATGTTTACTGCAAGCCTGTGGTTTTTGTGATGCATTCACATAAGAGACTGAAGGGCTAATGTATGTACTGTATGTTTTTATGACTTTATAAAGCGCTTCTAGGTCATGCAGCACCATACAATTTTACCAACACAGCCACAATTGTGTTCACACAAAAATGACTGCAATCATTGCATGTATTGGCTCTATTCATTAAAGGGGAACTCTGCCTTCAGAAACAAAATTTGTTAAAGAGCCCCAAACAACACAGAAACCCATAATCTGTTCTATTCAAAAAGCATGAAAAAATACTATATTTTTATGCTAAAATCCAGCTGCAAAACAGTTCTCTTTCTGCATCATTTGAAGGACTAAAACATTGATGTTACATATTATAACAACTTCTCCAGAGCTTACAGGCATACAGGAATTACATAACCCATAATATTTTGCACTGTGATGTCCTTCCCTTAATGATCTCACATGTGCAGGAAATTATGGGATTTGGAGGATGCAGGCTGAAAGCAGGCTGAGGACATTTGAATCTCAAAGTAGTCAGCCAGATCACCAGAACAACAGGGGGAAAGGCTTAGGTAACTGTTCCAAACCATATTATTACATTAAAAATCATGAAAAGGCTGCATATTTTTCAATTGATGTATATTGCAAAGTTGCTTGTGTTCACTTTTCAAAAAGCTTAAGTTCTGTTTGGGTGAAGTTCCCCTTTAAATGTTCTGGTGTATCTCGTGCAAATATGCCTACTGATGCAGGGAAACCCTGAAGCTCCTACCACACTGAAGATGACGGTGTGGTCTGTGTTCTGCAATTGTGCGGAGCAGAAATCTGCATGCCACTGCAACAGCATCAAAATAGTTTTATGCCAAGTCGGTGAAACTGAGCAGAGGGGATCAGTGCGTTTTGCAGCCCGATGCTATTATGTATGTTGTAATGGGCCACTCTAATTACAGAGACTTTTAGAAATAGCTGTATTCTTCTGCAATCTGCCTATTTTGTATAGAAAATAATGTCCCCCCATTGTAAAATATAACTGAAGTCAACAATGAATTTCATGACTATATAAAGGCAGAGGGCTGCAGACCAAGTGCTTATTTTACAATTCATGGATCGCCTCTGTGACTTCTAAAACCCTTATACTTTATATCCAATGTTCCCTCTAATTGCTTCTTGGTTATGTGCAAAAAAAAATCTTTTGTGTGCACATTTTAAACTTGTATGTGCATTTTTAAAAACTGTGTGATCAGGTCAGTATAAATATAAAATATTGTGTTTTCTTTGTGTGCACTGGTCTCCAAATTTGCGTGCAATCGCATGAGCGCACTGCTTAAAGGGAGTACCTTTATAATTCAAATGATTTAGTGAGCCATGTGACACAACGTAAGTCCCCAAAAACCTGTTTATCATAATATAAAACACAAGGGCCATGAATATCCTGTAAATTATATCCTTATAAATGGTGTTTGGTGCTTAGTGGTGTCATTTCTGCCACATGAATCACTATAACTTGTATATTATAATAAATAATGCCCCCCCCCCCCCCCCCCCCCGTTGTAAAATATGAGGATATTAGAAGTTACCTCAGATTTTCAGGAGGTGTATAAAAGCATGGCCAGGAAACTCCTCAGTTTCTAGTGGATTTTGTGTATTATAAAGAAATTGCATCCAAGTGCATTAAGTTAAGATAGTACAAACATGAGTTTAGTTTGTGTGTGCCCAGCACTGGAGTTAGAGAAGACATGGGAGACTGGCATTAGAGAAAGACCACAGTTTCTCTGTATTGCCAGTCCCTGCTCCTTCTCTTAATCTCTGACACATCATGTTCATTTGATAGGACTGCAGCCCACTCCCTTTGAACTGAGATGGTTTTGATGGACATCACCATTAACCACTGGGATTTTGGACTTCAAAGTACAAAGCAGCAATGAAGGACCCAGGGGTCATCCACTGACACCCTATCTCACATAGTCCACAGAACAAGGAGGATATGACATTTTAAGTAAATGTCTATGAAGATTCTCATTCATCCAAGTCCAGATATACAGTATCTAGTAGAATTAAATCTAAAACAATTGGACTTTTTTAAATGTTTTTGAAAACGTTTCACCAAAAGTTTGAATTGTGAAACATTTTAGCAAATGTTTTCTTTCTTTTTCTTACACAGTTTGCATAATGTAGGATACTTCTTTTTGCGACATCAGGCTCAGTTGCATTCATTTTGGTCAATTGGACTCAGTGGAGGGCAGTGTAATTGCACCAAGTACATCACCTCCTTGTGACCGCAATAACACTGGAAATGTGGAAAAAATGTCACACTTTGTGGAAAAAAAAATAGCTACTGCACTAGAAATTTCAATTTGCTCACTGTACTTGTGGGCATACATATGCCCTTATGTGTCTCCTTTGCTTTGCAGAATCATTGGAGTTAAATCTGCTTCCCCGCTTTAGCTGCTGCCCCTCTACTTATCCCACCCCGGCAAAACTGGGGAATAATATTCTCAAAATATCCAAGTATTTCCATACAGTGGAATGCAGATCCTAATGACTTAACAAACACTGCACTGAATACCATAATTATGGTAAAATAAAAATAAAAAAAATAAGGCAATTTACACCAAAACTGGTTAGGCAATGTTAAAGGTCAGAAAACTGCGAGATATGCCTTTTGTTAAACCACAGCTACAATGATACTACGTACATACTGTAACACCCTTTACTGGTTGAATATGAGGCGAGTGATGGGATGTGGTTCCGAAACCATTGGTAGTTAGTATCTGAAAATCCTGCTTTAAAGCATGACATTTCCAGCAATAGATACAAACATAAAACATCTCCCTTGATTTCAGTGTGTTGATATTTATTAGGGAATTCAGCTTCTTCTGTCACTTGCTCATTATGTTCAGCATCACAAAGAAGCAGCACACTCACTGCACATTAATGTGCCTCATTGTAAAATAAACAACACATGACAAGCTGACTATTTAAATGGAAAACACATGCCACTATGTCCCCCACTTGGTGATGGCATCCATCACTGCTGTCCCCTCATAATGAATACACACACACATTCTCCCTATATGATATTCAGAACAGTGCTCTCAAATGCCAGTACTGCTACAATAAAATGCTAAGTATTACATTTCTGTGTGGCTTCTCTAGGCAACTGATCACGTACATACACCCACATGCACAAAGACAGACTGACCAACAGAGAAGGTTCTTTTGCACGCAAGGCAATTAGGCAAAGATACCAGAATACATAGGGCAAGAAACAAAACATTACACACCCCCTGTCATTAGTGCTGGGCGGTATACCGGTATATACCGAACACCGGTTTTTTTAAAAAAGATGATAAAAAATTTTAACTTACCGGCATACCGGTGTGGGCGCCTCCTGGCAATTTTTCTTACTATTTCCGGGTTGTGCGCGCTGACGTTACGTGCGCGCTGACGTCACGCGCGCAACCCGGAAATAGTAAGAAAAATTGCCAGGAGGCTCTGTGAGCTGTCGGGGGTACCTGCGGCTGCCTGGCCCGTAAGGTTTATTTATGTGAAGGGGATGGGGGGGTGTTTGGGGTTGGGGGGGGGGTGTTTGGGGTGGTCACGTAATCATGCATGGGGAAAAAAAAATACCGTCAAATACCGTGATACCGATATAATAAAAAAAATACCGTGATATAAATTTTTGGTCATACCGCCCAGCACTACCTGTCATTATAAGTCACAGTGCATCCATATCACCAAAGGCTTAAACGGGACAAACACAGTTTTTTTGTCTAATAAAGAAAATCCAAGCACCTTTCCAGTATTGATATTTACATTTTGTTGCTGGTAAATGCAGTCTGTCTGTACCTTATTTCTTTCTCAGCTACAGAAATTACATAGCAGAAATGAGCTCTCTCCAAACCTAAACTCTATTTCCCACACTGACTTCGTCTTCTGATCCTTCTTCTTTGGTCAGTTATTCGCAGGAAAGGCACAGCAATGTGGGAGTTGAGCAGGCCATGCACCCACTGATATGAAACGTATGATTTTGGGACCATGTGTGGGCTCCAAATTATCCTCCCGATAATTTTCACACAATGGCAATCAATCATTTAGTCGATAAGACAGGTTAGAAAATTTCGGTTAGATATGTTATGGAAATTTCAGATTCCGAAGGTCAACTGAGGTAATTAGGTAAGGTTTATTAAACAAGTATGTGGGTTCTGAGCACAAAGACAGCACAGGGTTTATATAGACTTTGTGACAGTAGCACATGTCATAAGAAACATATGAGCATAGGCATTACCAGTTTACCAATTTATACGCATTGAAATATCTGTTCACAGCACAGAAAAGGTCTTTGCCAAACAGGTGGTTCTGTCTTCCAAGCTATAGTTGATGTAACTAAGGCTAGCTTGAGAACAGAATCCATCCAAGTTAAAGGGGGCCTATGGGTGAATCTGCACACACAGAATGTATTTTTATCAGATAACAATAAAATCTGTGTATGTATTGAGTATCTGTCGATATCCCTGGGTGACCTACAATGCATTTCTGGCACGGCACTTTCCTACGACTGTTGTCTGCCAATTATTTTAGAACATCCTCTTTACTTTATCATACAATTTTAATCGGAATGTTAGTTTTAGAATGTTGCATTAAACGTACAATCGATATTCCAACATTCATCTAAACTAAAATCGATATTCCAACATTCAACTAAACTAAAATTCATCTAAACTATAGAGTCTTGGCTAGATGAGAGATGACTACTGATAAAAAAGCACAATTAGCAAAATGTAAAACAATTAAAAAAAACATTGGCCCAAAGTGCCAGGTTTTTCCACACTTCCACCCTGCCTTACCATTTTTTAAACTGCCACAAGTATCTTCACTGCAGTACAGGGACCTTTATGTACGTAATGAACACAGCACTGGCCAGGGGCAAGGGTCCCTATTACAGGCAGTAAGAAAATGGCTTCCTTGCATCCACCAGCATTGCACTCTGAATTCAGCACCCAAATTCTGATCCGACGTTAGGTAAAGAGCAGACCCAAGACACACAGGTCTTTTTTGAATTAGCACTTGCGTCCACTGTTATAGTATATGACTCCTATAATGTTTTAACAGTACTTGTAGACAGTAATGGTGGGACTAGTGAGAGAGACAGGCAGTCTCAATTACATTTACAAATAAATGTATTTGTATCGTTAATTTGTTCAGGCCACCAAAGCCTTTCCTTAAACTACACTGCATGCCATATACCACTAAACAATACCAGGACTCACCCCCACTGATTTATTTATACAAAGTGCCTCAATGATAAAAATGCCACCTTCAGATTATCAGTACAGGTATCAGAATGCTCAGGGCCTGGGGTTTTCCAGGTAAGGGATCTTTCTGAAATTTGGATCTCCATAATTTAAATATTGAATAAATCCTGATAGGCTTGTCTTCCCTCCAATAAGGATTAATTATATCTTAGTTGGGATCAAGTACAAGGTACTGGTTTATTATTACAGGAAAAAGGGAAATCATTTTTAAAAATTAAAATTATTTGCTTTTAATGGAGTCTATAGGGGATGTACTGTCTGTAATTCAGAACTTTCTGGATAACGGGTTTCTGGATAAGGGGTCCCATACCTGTACCTGTTCATGGTTCAACCAAAATGATGGCGACAGTAGTGGCCTGCCGCCTGGATATCCCCATTGTTTCATATTCATTGGTTCCAGCACATGGAGGTAAGTAATGGGGAGCATGGCAACTGTGAATGAACCCTTGTGGTAGGTGGCTGCTTACTGGGAGTAACAGTATGTAGTGTTCATCCATTTTGGCTTTTAGTAAGAGTTTCTAACTCAGGCCCCACAGCCCTAACCAAACTGCAATACACTGGGGCAGATTTGCTTTCCCTTTTGATTGTATTTTTCCACAGAAAAGTCCTATTTTCCCCCACAATAACATGCTAAGAATAACACACCCAGAATTACTTACTATTCAGTAGCAAGCTTTTCACAATCCAAATTTTTCTCAACCTTTAATAAATGTGCACCTGCTGCCCCCCCCAGTGCCAGGGCATTTCTAAGGCAAAGTAAAGCTATAAATACTGTACACTACCCGATAAATGCAGATCCCCCCCTTAGGTAACACTACAATTCCGACTAGCGGAACGACTATCGGTGGATTCTGGGAAATGTAGTTCAATGACAGCGGCTAACTCCAAGTTCAGGGAGTGAACAAAGCCCAGGGGAACTGAAGCGAAATCTCAGTTTCAATTCCTGTCCATAGGCCTTCGTGCAGTTTCCCCTGTGGCTGTGTGAAGTGATTGCTACCAATTATTAGTCTGTCAACAGGCGCTCCCAGCCTTAGTGGGTGAGACACAAGGACACAAGTCTTTGTTTCGGACTCTCAACTCCGGTCCCCCCTCAGCCTACACGGGACTCCGCCCACTCCCTGCGATTCCGTCACCGCTGCATCCCATTGGGGACCGTAGTATCTAACCGGTTAAAGCTTCTATGGGAGGCGTGGCTTTTTGTACTTGTAGCCAATCGAAATACAGATCCTCCCAGGGTAGAGGGTGGTGGCGCCGTTTTCGAATAGAATCCATTTGGGGACAGAGCGGACCGTGTAGGTGAGTCCGGGTATTTCTACGTGTGTTTGTGTAAAAGAGTAGGATGTACCGACCCTTGTGTCCGGGGTGCGACACTTACCCATAGCGCTTAGTCTAAACTTTACTTACGGGTATTGTGTTAGTGCAGATAATAGCGCGGGAAGAGATGGGGTTCATATCGGGGGCTGCGCACTCACCCAATGCCAGCGGGGCACTCACTGCACATCACTGATATACACATTACTGTATCTCACTGCACATTACTGATATACACATTACTGATATACACATTACTGTATCTCACTGCACATTACTGATATACACATTACTGATATACACATTACTGTATCTCACTGCACATTACTGATACACACATTACTGATATACACATTACTGTATCTCACTGCACATTACTGATACACACATTACTGATATACACATTACTGTATCTCACCGCACATTACTGATGTACACATTACTGTATCTCACTGCACATTACTTATATACACATTACTGTATCTCACTGCACATTACTGATGTACACATTACTGTATCTCACTGCACATTACTTATATACACATTACTGTATCTCACTGCACATTACTGATGTACACATTACTGTATCTCACTGCACATTACTTATATACACATTACTGTATCTCACTGCACATTACTGATGTACACATTACTGTATCTCACTGCACATTACTGATGTACCCATTACTGTATCTCACTGCACATTACTGATGTGCACATTACTGATATACCCATTACTGTATCTCACTGCACATTACTGATATACACATTACTGTATCTCACCACACATTACTGATGTGCACATTACTGATATACCCATTACTGTATCTCACTGCACATTACTGATATACACATTACTGTATCTCACCACACATTACTGATGTACACATTACTGTATCTCACTGCACATTACTGATGTACACATTACTGATATACACATTACTGTATCTCACTGCACATTACTGATGTACACATTACTGATATACACATTACTGTACCTCACTGTAATACAGAAACAGAAAGCACAGTTGGATACATTAGTAGTGAGCCCCGTTCTCTGCCAGTGTCCCCCGCAAGCTAAGTGACTGCTCAGAAGCTCAATGCAACTTAGTAGCATAGTCTTATAAGGCAAATAAGTAAAGTTACAGACGATATGTTTAATTGAATGCTACATATCCATCGCATCACTTTAGTACAATATAGTATTTAATAAGGGGAGTGAAAGCTTCCATACTGCTTCATCTGCCAAGTAAAATGTAATCTCATCTTATGAAACAGCTTCAGCAGTGACCAATTATCGGAGCATCTGGCACAATTATTTCACTTATTTCACTACGGAGCTTAATGTTTAAGCTGTCCATACACAGGGTAATACAGTTGGCCAATCTGGTTATATTATAAAGTCTTGACATCTTTTTTGCAGGACTCAAAAACTACTCACAGTAGCTCCTGGGCATTGCCTGCTCCTCCTCTATGTGTCACTCTATGGCAGGGAGTACATGCCACATATCTGACACATGTTAATTTAAAACTAAAACTAAAACTTAAAAATTATTTCTGGTATCTAGACTTGAATTCTTGTATCACTTGTTACAGATGCTTTGCATACCTCCAGGAGCACCTGTTGAGGTTTAAACAAATAGTTTGCTTGAGCTTGAAGCTGTATAATTCCCAGGTTAGGTGGCTTGTCTGTACCCCACCAGGACTATCACTTTGAGTGCAAGTGTTGTGGTTAACTGATCTGAGCTGGCATATATATAGCAAACTGACTTTCAGAGCACCCAGAAAGTCAGCTGCTTTCTTACAGGAAGAGTGATGTGTATTAGGAAGGTAAAATATACAATGGGTAGAAGTTGTACCAGCACACCTGTGCCTCCTCCAGTAGTAAACTCGGTGCACAGCTTAGAGCAGAGGTCCCCAACCAGTGGCTTGGGGGCAACTTGTTGCTCACCGCCCCCTTTGATGTTGCTCCCAGTGGCTTCAACGTTGGTTCCCATTTTTGAATTTCTGGCTTGGAAGCATAAAGACCATGTGTACTGCTAAACAAAGCCTCTAGTAGTCTGCCAGCCCACATTGTACCTACTAGAAAAGTTTTTGTACTTGTCTTGCTCCCGATTTTTTTTCCATTGAAATTTTACTCACGGGTAAAAAAACGGTTGGGGATCTCTGGCAGTGATCCCCAACCAGTGGCTTGTGAGCAACATGTTGCTCACTAACCCCTTTGATGTTGCGTCCAGTGGCCTCAAAGCAGGTGCCCATTTTTTAATTTCTCCACATTGGGTTACCAAATAACCAATCACAATCCTTTTTGGGCACCCCCTAGGAAATATCTTCATGCTTGTGTTTTCCCCAATATTTCTTATATTTAAATGAATAAAAAAATGTTTGGGGACCCCTGGCTTAGAGGGTTGGCGCCCTCACAGGAACAAGAAAGGAGGTTACTGGCACAACGAGTGTAATGTAAGCAGGGCTTAGGCAATGGGATCAGCAGATTCCATTTTTAGAAAAGTGGAAAGGATTAATTGTCTCTAGGACTCTACCTGCCAAATATTGTGACACACATTAAGCACATGGTAAGAGAGGACAGATTATTGAGTAAGACCCAGCTCTTCTCATATACATTGTTACCAAAGAAAGATTATAAATTAAAGGTTCTTTCAATTTTGCAGTCCTGATTGGTGCGCCAGACTTTTATCCTAGACTTTATAGCATCCTGATGTTGATGATGCTGTGGGTTTAGATATGTTCTCTAACCAACTCTGGAATTTTACAGAATCGGGTGCGCCATGTTTATGTTAGGATCATGTGACACTTTAATTGATCTCAGGTAGACTCCATCTAACTAATGATATGACTTCTGAAGGCAGAACTTCTGAAGGGGGTAAATACTTATGCAAGGCAGCCACATTTAAGCTGCCTTAAGTTCTTCAGACTGATTCGGCAGTTTATATGCCTATGTATGGAGACCCCCGATGGGCATGTTTAATTTTCCTGTTGGGCCAAAGGAATTAGCCCAATATCACCCACCTTAGATGGGCATATCGAGAGAAAGATCCGCTTGTTGGCGACCTGGGTGAACAAGCAGATCTTAACGTGTATTGGATTTGGATTATTTCCTTCCTACAGATCCCTACTGCTAAAAGCAACAAAGCCAATTTGCTTTCAGGAAAAAATTTGCAGTGCAAAATATAAAAATTGTGCATAGAACTGAGTATGCTTTTAATTCTTCAGTGAAGATGGATGTTTGTGTCAGCATGTCCGTTTCCTATTTCTCAGAGGAAAAGGTTACACTGTCTACAGATATGTCCTTTTCCTGTTTATTTCAGATTCATGCTAGGATTGAATATAAACAATGTATTTTCAAACGATTGGCTCTTAGAAGTTATTATACACAGGCATGACTGCCTTCATAAAAAGCAAAGCTTAGTATCCATGTGTGAAAGTGTGCCCATTGTGGGTTACATTTGTAGCAAACACAGTTGTGTGAGTGTGTTCTTTATCCAGCGGGAAGTCTCAGCCTTCACCTCCCTCCTCCTCCAACTGTCATGAACTTTAGCTTCATACCAGCAGCTACAGAGTTCTATCCAGCCTACCAAGGGGCCCTTCTTCTGTTTCAATCTGTACCCTGTGCAAACTTTGAATATGGGCCGGAGGAATGTGAAGAGAGAAATCAGAAATTCCTGCAATAGTTTTGAAGCTGTGTTTTCTTTTCCCCACCTTGTAAAGGCATTTTGAAAAATCTGAGATCATTTTAGAACTCTTTCACATGGGCGTTTTTTGTGTTTCTAAAAATGCGTGGTGACCCTGCAAAAAATGTATTTGTGTCTTTTTTAATTTAACTGTAACTAAGCGCTCTTTTGGAAGTTCACCTCTCAGTGCATCTATCAGTGCATCTCAGTTTTACTGTATTATAAAATGCAGAAAAATTCAGCATTGCACAATAGTGCATACATTTTGGTGCACTCAAACAGGCATCTCAAACACACCTAGTCCTACTGTATGTGTAAGAACACTAGCAGTACCATGCAGAGCATTTAGACCAATTTAGCATTTGGATTAATTTTTTTTTTAAAGTGACATTGTTTTATGTTAAATAAAACCTTAAAGGGGTTGTTCATCTTTACATTTTTTTGTATGATGATAGAAAGAGCAATTATCTGCTGTTTTTCCAATTATTTCATTTTCCTGGTAGCTCTTCAGTAGCTCAAAACCAGTGCATGTTCGGGCTGATATTTGCACAGCTTCTGCAGGTCATGGGCGAGTTTGGACTGAACTTTTCCATGTGTCCACCCTGCCATATCCAGAACCTTATTATAAAACAAGACCATGAGACAAGGTTCTCAGCATAACTGATGCTTTATTCATTAATCAAAGACAGAGTCTTGTGGAAGCTTTCAGCAACACAGAACAATAACTGATATGTGTGACTAACAGCGTCAAGTAAGACCCTGAAAGTCTTTTAGGGCTCTGGCACACGGGGGAGATTAGTCGCCCGCGACAAAACTCCCTGTTCGCGGGCGACTAATCTCCCCGAGTTGCCATGACCCGCCATTTCAGGACTTGCGAGTCTTTTTCGGCGATTTGCGCGAAATCGCGCCGCCGCGTATGCCATCCCGCCGGCAACTTACATGTTCGCCGGTGGGATGGCAGGGGTAGGCAACTCGGGGAGATTAGTCGCCCGCGAACAGGGAGATTTGTTGCGGGCGACTAATCTTCCCGTGTGCCAGAGCCCTTATAGTCTTTACTTTGTATAGCCTTTTATAGATCATAGTATACCTTATCACCCCTTTTACAACTTTCTGTGTACTCTGTGGTTATAGCTGTGCAAATAGCAAAGTGCATGTAGGGGCAGGGGACACTGGGGGATTTTATGTGTCCCTTTATACAGAACTTACCCGTCATAAGTGAGCGTCTCAACAAAGAGTCGCAGCAATATGAATAAAAGAGGGCCTAAAGAAAAAGATAAGTAATATAAAGTAACAATAAAAATTTACCCTCACAGATCTTTTTGGCTTAGTTACTCTCCTTTGAAAACCTCTAAAAAAAAAAAAAAAAGAATAGGCCATTATATAACATAGTAAAATGTAATCTAGAAATGAGCAACCCTCTTAAAAAAATTGAAATTTCCTGTATGCATAAGTATTCAGCCACATGCTTTGTAAGATTTTGTAGATCGACCTTTACCAGCAATAGAATAGAATTGAATCCTGGTAAAGTGAGCCTTATAAAGCATGTGTGTGTAATATTTTTTTAAATAGATTGTTTGGATGTGAAAGGATTGTTCAGCTACTGAGTTATCTTTCTATTTTTTTTCCTGGTGTGGCTGCAATGCAACAAGTTATGTGCAAAATGCTACTCATTATTCCTTTTCCTTCGCAGATTTACCAGAGTGAAAAAAGAAATGTCGTCCATTTTGCAAAGTGTTGGGTGGAGGAACCACAGTATTCTGGAGAATCTAGATGAACTAGATAGTCCCAAACCTGACAAATTCAAGAAGATGCCCTCATCCAGTTCTCTAAACACGCTGCGTATGACCCTGAGAAAGCGAATGCCTCTGAAAGAGGTGAAAATCAACATTAACAACATGCCAAACTGGGACACTATGCCTGCAATGAAAAAGCAACGCTCTCTGACGTCCGTGACTGTCTCAGCAAGAAGTGTGTTTGGAGCAATGTCACAGGTAACAACATTAAGTAAAGAAATGTACTTTACTGTATAATTTCAAGCAAATTGTTGTGTGATGTAATAAAAGAAACACATTTTGCTATAGTCTAGTAAACTGGGGTGTTTGGCTAGTAAATGCTACTTTTGATTGGTTGCTATGGGTAAGGTGAAAATAGAACAGAGCTCTGTTTTCACGCATTGAAAAATTCTAAAAAATTATGTTGAAATGGGGTGAACTATGCTTTCACACTTTGTAAAAAGTGTGCCTTAAACTTTCCACATTGTAATAGATCCACTTTGAGTGGATGTTTGGCCAGTTTTGCCACACACATGCTGGACCAAACTATCTCAATACAGGCCCATGCAGAGCTATAAGAAGAAGACATCATCAACACGCCAATACGGTCCTCACCCAGTGGTATTTTCTAACATGTCCAGTCAGGGCCGGATTTAACTTGCCGGCGCCCCGAGGCCGCCCCCGCACGAGTGCGCATGCGCAATCGCGCCGGCGCCCTCTCCCTCCAGTGCGCATGCGCGATCAATGCGCAAACGCACATTTAAACTCCCATACGGAGCAGTGGGGAGAGGTCCCGACTGCTCCGTATGGGAGCCAAATTTAAAAAAACTGTTGCGGCGGGGCGACATACCGCTCCTAAACTTGTGCCGCCCTAGGCCCCGGCCTTTGTGGCCTTTCCACAAATCCGGGCCTGTGTCCAGTAGATATCTGGCCTCATTTTCACCCAAATATATTGCTTGGCCAGGCAAGAATTTTGCAACGGGTCAGGTATCCACAGAATACCCGCAAATCGGTTGGGACAAAATATCCTTCATGCCCCAACCATGCAGGAGGTCCTTGGGCACCATTTAGATGCAGGTGGGTGAATTGCAGGCAGCCATTCAGGGGAAAACACCAGAAAGAATACTCAAAACACCTAAAAATGCATGAGGTCAGACTAGCACAGGGTGTCTCCCACCCATTCAGGGGAAACAAAACATAAAATCTGCTTTACTCCTGTGAAATCAATCTATAGGTGACTTCACTTCCGGTTTATGTGATGCTTTCAATCAGGCAAGTTGGGATGGGGGTAATGGGGTACAGGTTGGGCATGGGTGTGCAAAAACAGACCTCCAAAGTCTCTAGGACAGGCCCTGCTGGCTTGTGTATGGGGCAACTCTGTTTCATGTGCCTGGATGCCGATCACAAATTTCTGGCTATTAAAGAAAAGAATAATTACCTTTTTACTAGTGTAGTATGAAATCTACTTGTTGTGTGAAATAAAAAAGCCAAAAAAAAGCTATTTCTTTTTTCTGTAGCTTATTATTATTATTGCTCGAATGGATATCAGCAGACAATATTTGTTGTTAAATAGGTGCACCATCACCTGTGTATGATTTGTAGTAACAAACTAAAGCGGTAAGCCGTGAGTGTCCCAGCAGCATTATGATTTAGCATTATATTAAAAAAGGAGGCATAGTAGTTCTAACAGGCTTTTCATAGCTATAGGAACTGCAATCAATATTGTCAACAGAGAGTAGATGAAAACCTGCAAGTGATTATCCGAGGCAGGAAACATTTTTAGCAGTGTTAATCAATATTCTATGTGAGCGCCAGTAATCACAGCATAAAAGGGATGGGAACAGCTGTGTATTGCAGATATCTGCTGCAGAAATGCTGAGAATCTCAATGAAAGCCACATGCTTTGCTCTGCATGCCCAATACTACGCTAGCAGCTTGCCAGGACCTCACATTTAGGAGATGTGCTTCTAATTTGAAATTGCTGTCTGCAGTTAGACCATAATGGCTTTTTCTCCTCTTCACGTTCCTAATGCAATAAATATTGTAAGCCAGCCATTTGGCTTCCTGAATGGAAGGGCCAGAATAGAAAGCTATTTGCGTATGATAAACCTTTGTGATTAAAGTTTTTGAAAATGTTTTAATAAATCATGCTGGTTGCACAGTAAGTACTCACTAAACCATTTGTGCTGGAAGCAATAATCTGCTTTTCTGGTATCACTGTGCCGTAATTCCAAAAATAACAATAATTTGCGTTTAAATAATAGCAGTCAAACTATGCAGTTAAAAGAAAAGTTTAAAGAAAAAATATCTTTACATATATTATTACGGTGCTTTCTATTCACACAACAGTCACTTATAGTGCACAGTTGCCTCTGAGCTAAACTCTAAATCTGGGTAATTGTACATTTTAAAGGGTACATTTTATTTTTATGTGCTAAATCCTGTGTACAGCAGGGACCATGGACTAATACTCGGATATACTTTATTCATTTGGTAACTAGCCATTCTAAAATAAAAATGAGACTAACAATAGTATATGGGCATATAGATTATATTATTACCTACTACAGACATACTTTAGTAATTGTCTGTATTCCCTCAGTAACATGGACCCATAGTTATAGTGCTAAGAACATAACAATGCCACATTCCTGCAATACATTGTGGGAAACAATATGAGTACCAAAGTGTAAAAAGTAAAAAAAAAAATCCTTTATTAAAATAAAGGCAAAAAAAAATACATATAGCTTTTAGAGTGAGTGTGTCTAATAACAGCCAGGTGCAGTAACCCCTAGTAACCAATAAGATGCTTATGGTTTCTATAGGTTACTGCATCTGAGCATAACTTAATTTGTGGTCAAATTTGCACCTAGGAAGTAACCTATAGCGAGTAATTAGTAGCTGTTACTTTTTTTCAGCCAGCTGCAGGTTGAACAATGAAAGCAAACATTTGATTGACTGCCATAGGTTAGTGCCCAGTTGCAAATTTGTCCACTTTTTATAAATGAGCCCCGGTAGTACGTAGTGCCTTTTATTACATAAAGTTGGAAGAAGGACATCGAGCACTTTCGGACACTAGGAATCTGTTAAAATCCGAGCTTTATTTCATCATGTTTAAAACATGATGAAATAAAGCTCGGATTTTAACAGATTCCTAGTGTCCGAAAGTGCTCGATGTCCTTCTTCCAACTTTGAAGTTATTTCCCTTCAGCTGCGGGTTCGGGGCCTTGAGCACCCGGACCACTGCCGGACTTTGATGAGCATGCTGTTTCTCAGATTTCAGACCTTTTGAGTGATTAACTCTGAATTTCAAGCGGCAGGCTCGGGGTTTTGAACACCCGAGCCTTATTTGACTATTTGGTAAATATATAACCTGCTTTATTTATTTATTTATTTACTTATTATTTTGTTCTATTTTGCTATCTGAGAAATTTGCTTTGAGGTCTGCTCTTAGAGCGACCTCTTTTCTTTCTCCTTTTACCTTTTATTACATAACTTCAATAGACACTGGCCCTTTTTGGCAAGGCTGCTTATGAAATGGCATTTTGCTCAGGTTTGTGCCCCTCTTGGTCCAAACCAGGAAACCTAAGCAATTGACTTTGAGACCTACAACCAAATTACATATTTGTCTGTGTAATGGGCTAATACTGTCTTAGTACATTAAAATGGATATCGATCATGGAAAATTATTTTATTCATTTTACCACTATATGTATCCCTTTAGTTAGCGAGAACATAGTGATAGTCAGCGACTGTGTTTAAATGGGCAACCACAAGAATCAAATTGGTTTTTACTGTAAAATAGGGTTTGGACTAGTGAAGTGCACTGTTAGTCCCCTGATCAGAAGGCATTTCTAGTAAGTAAGCCATTCAGATAATAGTAATAATAGTGATCTAATCACTGATCTAGTAGGAAGGGTGGAAATAGACACACAGGGCATATTGATTACCCTTTTCTGTATAGGATTGTGCTGTTTCTTTCTCAAATTGTAATTTTGTTCTACATCTGCTCTACCCTCTTGCGGTTCAGTTCTCTATGAGCCCTTTTATATGTCGCTTGCTTGCGGATAACTGCTAATGAACAAAACCTTTAGCTGTTAGAGGGATGCAGTGGGGAGTTCAGCAATGACTGGAGAGCTAGTGTTGCCAAAACCTGCTGGAATGCAAGTTTCTCTATGAACGTTTCATTTTCATATGATAATTACCCTGCGCAGTAAGGTTTGCGAATTCCTCCTGCAGATCAGCTTTGTTGCTCTGAGTCCCCTACAATATTTTTACATAGAAATTGAAAAAAAGCATCACTTTGTTACAGTTGCACTACAGAAAAGTTGCAGTGTATATTGTTCCCTCAGGGACAAAAGGGCGGGAATTGTAAAACATCTCCGGAATGTCTGTTACTCAGATAGAGATGGAAAACATATTTCCTCCTTCCCCTGCACTGTATGAAACCCTGCTAAAGCCCTTGTCTCAAGTAAAATGCTTATCTGTTCTGTCCACTTATGCTACAAGGGTTCCAACTGACTCCCGTTCTTCTTAAAATCACAGACTGCTTCATGTTACAAGGAGCATGTTAGAAAGAAAAAAGCTGAATTTTCCAACTTCTTGGGGTCAAATATCTTTCAGCCCCAATACCTCATAGATATACATAGCCATTACTGTCATTTGTCCAAGGCCCATACAGCTCCTACCCAGGTCAAAGCATGTGAAAATACTGGTGGATTCTTCAAAAATCAGAGCTAATATGATGTCAAATAACTTGTGTGGGGGTGCACACAAATCTAGGATTTGGGTCACAATTTGGGCTGGCCAGCTGTGTACAAATTAGAATTTTCCTGCTTTATGGAATCTAATGTGGCTTCATCCCAAAGTCCCAGCTGATGGCTCTCTTGCTTTTAGAAGCTATCTGAGCCATACCTTTTAGTTTTAATAAGGTAATTATTTAAAAGGTGGTAGTTTGGATTTGGCCAAATCCAAGTGCCTGGACGAACCAAATCCTTAAAATCAAGTGACTTTTGGTCACGTGAACACGGAACAAGAAGAAAAAATTAAGTGCATGCTTCTATTTAACCCTTCAGTAGTCTAGTTTGCATGTGCAAATTACGATTCTGTTTGGTTTTTGGCCAAATCTTTTACAAAGGATTTGGGGTCTGGCCAAACCCAAAAACAGTAGATTTGGTACATCCCTAATAGAACAGGGGTCTTCAAACTTTTTAAACGGGGCCAGTTCACGGCCTCTCAGACTGTTGGGGGGCCATTTTTGTCCTCGGCTTTGGGCTAGGGCTAGGGCTGGGCGATATACCGTTTAATACAGAATACCGGTGTTTTTTTTTAAAAACTATATTCATTTTTCAGATTCCGCAATACCGGGGTGTCACGGTACTCACCCGTGCGGCCCGGTCTCGCGCGTCCCGTTGTCCGCAGGACGTTGCGACTTGCGCGTCCAGGTGCGCGTGCGTCAAAGCCCACTTACATGTCGAAGCGTGCACGTCCGCGACGCGCCGGATCTGCGCATGCGTGGGGGGTATTTAAAGCTATCAAACGCCTCCTCCTGTGCTATGTTGTCTGCGCCTTGACTGGGAAACTAAGCCTGCCTGATTTACCTTATGACTTTCTGTTGCCGATCCTTCGCTTGCCTGACTCCGATTTTCAATACTGCAGTAATTATTCTCTAATTTATTAGGAAATGGGGTTAACACCTAATCATGCATGGAAAAAAAAATACCGTCAAATACCGTGACACCGATATAATTTTGAAAAATACCGTGATATAAATTTTTGGGCATACCGCCCAGCTCTACTTTGGGCCAAGGACAACGCTGAAGCAGCGGGACAGAGGCCGGGTAAATGACCTTAGCGGGCCATATCTGGCCCATGGTCCATAGTTTGAGGACCCATGTTATAGAATGTCCCATTAGAAGCCACTTTTCAATTGGACATCATTTTTTAATTACAGTTTTTAAATTTGCCTTCCTCTTCTGCTTCTCTCCAGTCTTCAGATAGGTAACTGACCCCTGAAAGCAAAGCACTATTGCTCTGCGAGGCTGCAAATTGTATTGTTAATGTTACATTTTATTGCTTATCTTTCTAATCAGGGCCTCTTCTATTGATCTTCCGGTTTGTCAAACCACTGATTGGTTGCTAGGGTGCAGTTTTACCCTAGTAACCTGTCAGCTGCTGAAGTTCCAAACTGCAGAGCTGCTTAAGAAAAAGCTAAATAATTCAAGAACCATAAAACTAAAAAGCAGATGTGAAGTGCCCCAGAATATCACTGCCTGTCTGCATCATAGTTAAAGGTAATTTGAAAGTAAAAAACCCCTAAATATAAAACCTTTTCAGGGGAGAGCACCAAGCAACATAGAAAGCATGTAAAACGCCAGAACCCATATCTTCATTATCATAGTACAGCTTCAGTGACCTTTGAGCAAAAATGTTCTTTATGGCGAAGCTTTAGTTGCCCTTGCGTTTCCTACCGTGATACTTATTTTGCTGTTGTCAAACTCTGTACCAAGGGATGGGCAAGGAAGGAAAGGAATAAGCTGGAACATTTTATTCCTTTCTTAATATTCGTAGATGTTTTATATGCTAATCTGCACATAATACTTCTGCTGCCAGCAGCCTATCCATATTCTAATTTTAGCCTGCCTCCAGTGTACCTTATATTTAACCTTCCAGCATTTGATGATATCTACCGCATGTTCATCCTAGCACTGACATTTCTGTAACAAGGGGCTGCTTGAGACATAATCCTTTAAGATGCTCAGCCCAGTAATACTTTAGCAGACAGATGAAATGAAGGGGAGATGTACAAATTGCTCTCCAGGCCAAAAGCAGCCAAGCGAGGTACAGCGGTGAGGAATTATGTGATCTGACTCGGTAGTCTTAGCTGCATAGACAGCGATGACAATGCCTTCTCTCTTGTGCTAAAAAACAGATAGAAATTGTAATAGACCTATTCCAATAGACCTATTTGGATGAAATGGTATTTCTAGCCTTTCATTCAGAGGGGTATAATCAGAGCGGCTTTTCCTGCATTCACTGCTAACAAAAATTAAGCCTGTTTGGTAGAAATTATTCTTACTTTCCGACTGTAGGAAAATTTCCTAAGATTAGAGGAAGTAACAAACCGTAATATAAATCCCTATACCAAAAGAAACACAAGATTTCTTGTCTCCTTTTTTGTGAACATATTGTTTGGGTGTCTGACTTCCTCTCTCAGAAAAATCCTTAATTCCCTAGGCCAGAGTCTGCGCAGTTCTCTCCTCTCTCCCCTCTCCTGCTCCCCCTCCCACAAGAATGCTTAGAACTCCCTCCCCCCTCCCTTAGAAATGTGTGATCTGAGCTATAACAGCTAGACTGCAAACAGGAAGCTACTTAAAATGACAGCTGCTGTCTTGGGCAAATGGAGAAAGCTTCTAGAGCTGTTTACTCAGGTATGGTAAAGCTTTCTGTAGAATAAATATATTGTTCTAGGTGGCGCTTATGTGGCAAATCTATTGGCAGTAAAATGCCAAAATTACTTTCCTTCTTTAAAAGAATCTGCCTGACATCACAAGGATAAGCATTCCACAGATTAATCCACATATTAATTAACATATAGTAAATAATGACCTTTGAAGGTCTTTGCTTTAGCTTTGATCCTGAACCAACATTTTAAGGTGCCATAACCCCCCTGCCTCTACCATTACTTTGTCATAAGTACCAAAGACTCCCAATAAGGCTCAATACGACTCTCTAAGATGCGCATCCAATTTAACCACATGCTAAATGAGACAATAAAAACTGTTCAATTGTAGCAACCAAAAATTCATTGAAAGATTTTAGGTGGATATTCACATGGGTCGTGGGCTCCCTTTAACTCTAACTCTAAACTTATATGCTAAACTGACCCAAGGAATAACCGAGAAATCGCATTCAGCACGGCCCTCTAAAATTCACAAGTACCCCAAATATGGCAGGTCAATGTCTTTCATGTTCCAACTGGTAGTACACTATTAAAAGCTAATTGCTAATTGGTTGCTATTGACATCTGTACCTACGCAGATTAATTTTGCCCCATAATCTCCAAAAGCAAAGTGTGATGGTGGGTCACAAGGAAGAACTTCCGTTATGCTGGGTTATGATGTGAATAATATGTATGTTTCTCTTAAAATATAGAGGCGTGCTAAAGTAAAGGGAGGGGGCACTGCTGTGTTTTTTTAGCAGAGGATGAGAGGGAACATGATAGGAATCAGCGGTAGTCAGTAAAGGTAAATATGATCTGGTGACATTCCCTTTGTGCATATGTGTGAGTGGCATATTGCCAGCAGAGTTTGTGGTTAAAGTGATACTGACATGAAAAAACTAGTTTTTAAAATCAGGGCTGTGGAGTCGGAAGATAAATTCTCCGACTCCTCAGTTTCTGATACTTCTGACTCCACGACTCCGACTCCTCTGTTTTTAATATGCTAATGTATTTTATACATCCAGGAAGGGGCAGGGGGGAAGGGGCACTTAAAACACAACTGAATTGATAATAAACTGATAGACAATTTTATCTATACTCCTACTTCTAATGATTTCCCTAGAATCCCATAGTCATGTTTAAACATTACAGCTGAATTACAGTAGTTTTTCAAATGTTTTAAAGCTTCAGTCTTAAACTATTGACTATCCATTCCCTTCACGTATACAAGTATTTCTAGTCCTGCAAATTTTTTTTACTTAATTAGTTATCAGTGAGAGTTAGGCTGGGTTCCCAGTGGGCATTGGGTTCCCTGTAACAGAGGAACACGACACAGTGGAGCTGCCGCACCTTAACTGTGTGTTACGTCCCATTTAGTGAAGCATACAGCCAATGAAAAGCATGCTTCATGGTCACTCAGCGTGTTTGTTTATGCACTGCGTGCATTGGGCTTTATTCCTATAGCAGAGAAGTAATTAATTATGACTGTTTGTGAATTCGGACATTTAAACTTGCTATATTTTTTTTTTTTGTGTTCCCATTTAAATTTAGTAGGAGTCGGAGTCGGTTCATTTTTTGCCGACTCCGACTCCAGGTACCCAAAATTGCCTCCGACTCCTCGACTCCGACTCCACAGCCCTGTTTAAAATATGAATCTACATAAAAAGTTACCCATAGGTCATGTTGATCATTTTTCACTGTTAGGGCTGCTTTTGTGAGTAATTGTTACTTGAAGTTCCTAAACCCGACTGTTTTGTCAGCCTGACTGTCCCTTCTAATGCTAATGGTCTACTGCTGCACAAATATGGCCGCTCCCTCATAGAGGAACATGGGGGATCAGATAGGGAATGGAAAAGCCTCAGGAAATACGTTTATGGCAAAATTATAAAGCTCATGCAAAGACAATGTTATGAAAGATGTAAAAAAGGTTTAATTTCTGGTGTCAGTATCTTTTTAATGGGTGCAAAGGTTTGGATTGTATCTTACAAATCCATATAGAGTGCTCTCCATCTGTAGTACTCATCTTGAGCCATTGTATTTCTATTATTACAAGAAAAATGTATACATGCTTACTGAAAATGTAAAAGGGATGGTTCACCTTCTCCTCTCCTCCTTTTGCTACTTTGTAGTGCTTATTTTCTATTCAAGCCCTCTCCTATTCATATATCAGTCTTTCATTCAAACCACACCATGGTTGCTAAGGTAATTTGGATCCTAGCAACCAAATAGCTGCTGAAACTCCAAATGACAGAGCTGCTAAACAAAAACTAAAATAATGTAATAAAAACTACAGATAACAAAAAATGAAGACCAATTGCAAATTGTTTTTTTAGTATTACTCTCCACTTCATACTAAAAGTTAACTCAAAGGTTAATAACCCCTTTAAATTGCATGCTATAAAAATCATATGTACAGGCCTGCATTTGGTTTGGGTGCGGAGGTTTGTTTTATTTTAGAGGTTATTTTCCTGTAAGAGCTCTTCTTTGTTTCTTACCAACTTCTTTCTTTACTCAATTACAGAAAATAACAAAAACTAAACAAAACAAAACCCAATACTTACTGGCCTCTCCAGAGCAAGTGAAAGCCTCAAAAAGACTGAACCGTACACCTGGGAGTGGCAAGAAGGGCAGCACGCCAAAGAAATGTAACACGCCAAAGAACTGTGGCACACCAAGACGTTCCCATTACAGGCTGAAAGAGGATGCCAGCCCCAGTGTCAGGTTCACCCCGAAATCCAGCAAGATCTCTCCCCACTCAAGCAGGAGGGCAGGCAGTGCACAGTGGAAAAGCTTTTCCAACTTTGTGGGAAAAGATAAACTGCCACTAAGGAGGTCTTCCAGAGCTGCAGCATTAAGGAGCCCATATTCCTCGCCAGTTGCTGTTGGCAAGAGAAGGTATCTGCAAAGCTAATCCTAAGCGTATATTCATATTGAGACAGATGGGCTTCATCAGTAAACTTAGTGTATCATTAAACTTTAAAAATTTTGCAAGATTGGTAAAAATCTTGTTTATTAAAAAAATACTAGCACCCGGGCCATTGTATATGATTGACTTAAGTGCACTGTAACTCTCCTGCTATATATATTTCTCTATGTTTATTTTTCTTTCCTTTAAACGCCCTTAACCATATCTGTCATTTCAGCCTACCATTGAAAATGTAATACTACAAAATTAAATAATTCAAACTTTATTTCTTTACTATTTTGCCATTACCCTGTGAATTTCATATTTCTATTACCAGTTAAGCCCATAGCATTTTCAAATTGCATCCTGTTAGAAGTATGCCTAGGCTTTAATGTCAGACTCTATAGCACCCTGTATAAAGTGCAACTCAGAGATCCTGCAACATTTTCAGCATTTATTGAGTTATTTTTATTTCTTTCTACTTTCCAGGCAATTTGACAAAGACCTTGAAGCTATCTCCACAGGAATCCGGCAGCTCAAACGTCTCTCTAGGGTTTTTGATGATGCCATTTTGAAGGAAGAAAGGTAAGCTGGGTTCGTCTGTTGTGTTCTCTTGAGTCTGTCACTATTCCAAGGATCTATCTGATATCAGATATGTAGGATTGTGTGAGGCAGACACAGCAGCCTGCTCCAGCTTTCCCTCATACTATGGAACACACACATTGTTTGCTCTTACATCGGTCTTTCCGTTCTTTAGAAAATATTTAGCAATGGGACTTCACACAGAGCTCTAGGAACTCTGGGTCACCCAAGACTGCACCTGAGAAGAACAAGGATACAGACTAGGGCAGTTTTAAAAAAAAATAAATAAATAGGGTTGCCACCTAACCAATATAACGTCTGACATGTAAAAGCCACATTCTATATGGCTGCACAGACATTTAGGGGCTGATTTACTAACCCACGAATCCGACCCGAATTGGAAAAGTTCCGACTTGAAAACGAACATTTTGCGACTTTTTCGTATGTTTTGCGATTTTTTCGGCGTCTTTACGAATTTTTCGTTACCAATACGATTTTTGCGTAAAAACGCGAGTTTTTCGTAGCCTTTACGAAAGTTGCGTAAAATCTTGCGATTTTTCCGTAGCGTTAAAACTTACGCGAAAAGTTGCGCCTTTTTCGTAGCGTTAAAACGCAATCGGACTCATTTCGACCCGTTCGTGGGTTAGTAAATCAGCCCCTTAGAGTATATCTGAAGTGCCACAATTTTACTTTATACAAAAGAATACTTATTCTGGTTTAATCTAATTGTACTCTATTAAAAAAAGAAATTCGTTTTCCCTGCTATGGTATATTCGGACTTTCAGAATGCCGGAGCATCCCCTTGGATTCTAAGGTCATTACTGGAACAACAATCGGGAGGGTTGAATTTAAGATGAAAGGGATTCTGGTATAGAAAAACATGTTCTTTACAAATTGCATCACTTAGCAGCAGTCCCCCAGCAGAATCCTGCATTGAAATCCATTTGAAAATTGAGGTACAGCAGGCCTGTTCCTAGTTTCTCAGGTGCCCATATGACCAGGGCCGCCATCAGAAATCACGGGGCCCCTCACAATAAAGTTTTCTGGGCCCCCCTCCTGCCACACCCCCAATGGCCCCTCCCCCAGTGACCCCTCCCATCAATACAAAGGACAGGCCAGGGCCCCCTAAAACATTGGTGTCCAGGAGTTACATTTTGCATTGGTGCCAGGGCAGGTAGCCCCTAAATCATTGCTAGCCAGCCCAGGGCCCCCTAAAACTTTGGTAGCCAGTGCCACCTTAAACAGCCCCCCCCCCCCAAAGCATCCTCCAGCTTCCCCCAGGGCCCCTCCCAAAACATCCTCCAGCTTCCCCCAGGGCCTCCCCCAAAACATCCTCCAGCTTCCCCCAGGCCCCCCCAAAACAACCTCCAGCTTCCCCCAGGGCCCCCCCACAAAGCATTCTCCAGCTTCCCCCAGGGCCCTCCCACAAAGCATTCTCCAGCTTCCCCCAGGCCCCCACCCCAAAGCATTCTCCAGCTTCCCCCAGGGCCCTCCTGCTGCCGTGGTGTCCTCCGCTATGTGCCGCGGCTCCCAGCTACTTCTGCGCTTTTATAAGGTTGCGCCCCGTGCGTGTGACATCAGTACGCACAGGCGCAACCTTATAAAAGCGGAGAAGTAGCGGCACATAGTGGAGGCCGCCAGAGCCGGAGGAAGCGAGGGCCCGGACTTGATTAAAGGGGGCTAAAAAAACTGGGCGGCCCTGCCCAGCCCAATACTGTGCGCTGATAAGCTCTAACGGGAAAGGCTCGTTAGCTGTATCTTTGCTATTATAGCAGCGGCTCTGGGCACACAGCTCCCCTTTCATGCACAGTGGCAGCATCTTGGTGCCTATTTGCCCAGAGGTCTTCAGTCAATTTGGGTTCAGCCGTCCCCTTTATTTATTAGGTAGTTCAGTCAGTGGGGGCCCCTTTTTCAATTATTCAAGAACCTTAATAGAGAAATGGGGCGGCCAAGCGCTGCGACCCCCCCCCAATAGTGCCTTATAATGGGGTGGGGGTTACCCGCAGTGCATAACATGGGGGCGACTGGGCTACTGATGTGGGGGACCAATAAGCTGTGGCCACTAGGAGATACATGGAGAGAGCGTTCGGAAGGGGCCTAGATACTCCCAAATAACCCAGCGCTGTTTGAGCCCTCCAAGGAGGCCGCTCCCATAGCTCGGCTCCTCATTCTCAGCCCTACCACTGTAGAACAATGGGAAGGTAACCACATAACAGCTCTCCAACATCAGCAATGCTAAAAATGTTCCTGTGCCCCACCTAGTGATAGATATGAGAATGGCACCCAATAGTAAAACACCCCAGACTCCTCCAGTTACATTGAATAGAAGAAACAATATCTTATCTGAAGGCAGTTCCATTGTGAAGACCATTTTCTAAAGTACAGGATCCAGGCACATTGACCAGAGATGGCTGCCTACAAACCAATAATACGATTTTTAAAAAAAACGTTTTTTTGGTTCAAGAATAACGGTCGAAATTGTAGAATTAATTATTTGCAATTTACATAATGTAATTTAGTAATTACAAGTACACAATATAAATCGTGACAGAATCCCTTTAATGAAGAAATAGGCAAGCTAGCCTGAGGTGTGGCAGCTTAAACTGCGCCAAAATAGCTATCACTGTGGCACACAGGGAGATTAGCAGCGCGCAGTCAAATCTCTGCTACCACGGGCAACTAAACTCCCTGAAATGCCTTCTCACCAGCAATAAAGTGAATCACCACTGAGAAGGCATACACAGTGGTTTGTTTTCCAAAGTCTCCGGAAGTTTCCTGAGCCGTAAACTTTAAATGACTTTGGAAAACAAAGAATGAACATCCCTTCCTTACACTATTGATAAAGCAGTTGGAAATCCTCATGACACTTATTCTCCCATCTGTTATCAGCGACATGTCACTTCTTCTCATTGATAACTGAAGATAAAAGCCAGGTAAATTTTGCACTTCACTAACCTGTATTTGTATATATGTGCATGGATTTTATACACTAACACACAAGAATGCTTTCAGCCTGTGTGCGTTATGGTATTTGTAATGTGATAAAATCACTTAACCACTCCACTTGATGTATGTTCTGTTGGACCACTAATACAGATATGGGATCCGTTATCCAGAAAGCTCTGAATTACAGGAAGGCCATCTCCTATCTCTATTATAAGCAAAGAATTCAAAATATTATTTCCTTTATAATAAAACAGTAACTTTTACTTACCAACTAAGATATAATTATTGGAGCTATAACAATCTTATTGGGTTTGATTACTGTTTTTAAGTGATTTATCAGTAGACTTAAGGTTAGGCGATCCAAATTACAGAAAAAATCCCTATCTGAAAAACCCCAGGTCCTGAGCATTCTGGATAACAGGCCCCATACCTGTACTTACATTCTTTGGCTGATTTTTGGAAGGAGACATCATAGTGTACATACTGTACATGTTTATTTTTTACAACCCTAGCACAGGGGTTGGGTAACAGGCAACCACTTGTTTTGCAGACAAACCAGACCCATTATGCCTGCAAACTGCCAATGATGCTTCTCCTCACGCAACCTTCCTGCTGTCTTCAGTAAAGCCTTGGATTCTGTGCGGGAGGCATATTAGGCATTTTTTTTATTAAGGCTTCCTTGAAAGCATTTCTCTTCCCTTGTACTAAGCACTAAGTAGGCCTTGCAGAGTGACATGATGCGGTTTGTCTACACATTTTAAATCGTTTTTCTTTTTTAGCTGAGAGGTGCATGTCGGCCTCCTTCCGTGTCAGTAACATAAGAGCAGTGGAGGGAACTTCTGGTGTTTTTGTTAGCCAGGAAAAAATATGGCAGGCCAAATACTCTAAATATCAACATGTATCATTATGTGAAAGGGTGACCTTCGCTATTTAAATCGTACCTAGGCAGATAAGCAGTACACATTAGCATGCACCAAAAGGCAACTGAATGAGATATTAGGAGTTTGGTAGTGCATAGATAGGGCTCTAGGTTAGGCTGTGTGTCCTTGCATAGATCAGGCATATAAATCTATGGATTTAGCAAAATCACGTTTTGTTTATATAACATTCTTTCCTCTGGATTAATACTGATCTGCCCGTGTTTTCCTATGGGAATGCTTGGGGGAGGTTTGTTTATTACTAATCCTGTGTACATCTGCTCTCTGACCTTTTCTTCAGTATAACCAACATTTTCTCTTTGTCAGGTAATAAAGGGAGATAGCCACAAGCAGTCACACTTGGCAGAGCTCCTATTTATTGCTTTATGAGAATCACCTGTTGTGGCAGGAATTATTTCAGCAAAGTTTCTTTGAACATGTTCAAGTCAATACACACACAAACAGAAAATGGAAACTTTTATTTTTTTCCTCGGCACACAAATAGGCTCCTATATCTGTACCCTTGTGCTACTCCCACTGGGGGCTCAGGGTTCAGTTCTAGCTATATGCAGTGCCCTTTTGCCCAGAATGTAAAGCTTCCAGTCTGACACGCACAGAGCAGTGACACCAAAGCACCCAAGGGAGCATGTGTCACTGTGAGCGCTCAATAGAGCACTTGTAGTTAGTAACAATGGAAGACGGACATAGAGGGGCATTTAGTCTGCTGTTTTTCTTTACCTTTGGGTATTGATAAACAAAATGCCCCATCTGCCATACTAAAGGATAGTGCAGAGTAATATCCTAAGACTAAAATGGCTTATAACAGAGGCCACTAACTTGCAGTGCTATATATAGTATAGAGGTTAGGTAAACATTACCAAAAATTATTATATGGAGCCCTTATTTGAAAATCTGTACAGTGTTGCATATATATGTTGTGCTATATAAATGAAAATATACATACATATATAACCAGGGTTAAATCTGGGTACTGATTAAGGATCAGGGTAACCTGGATACTGTCTGTACCAGATAATTTTCATCTAATATGCTCACATTCTCTACTTCAGTAAAATCTAATCTTTGCCTTCTCCTTTTTATTGCATCCAGAAAAGAAGCCATTTTGAACTATCACAGTTTAATGGCTAATAATTTGCATTGTGCGGGTCGCTCTCGGCCGACTTTGAGAAGAAGCACCGGGAGATTTCAGCATACGCTTGGAGGCTGGACAGAAATGGCTTTAACCAGTATTGGCAACATTGGTGCCCGATAATTATTTGCTTTGTGAATGGGTTTTATATCTAGCCAACTTTATTCCGACTTTTGCTCACTATCTACTAACGATCATACTCCATTTGCAATATTTTCTGTACCACCCTTAATTAGCTGCAAAGCCTGATTATCATCTGGCTTTGTTATTCCATACCATCGGTCATGTGCAATGCATTATACATGTCATTGCTTTCTCATTCGCTCTATAGGTTCTGTTACATTTTTTCATAATGCAATCTTATTTTCATCAGGTGATTTAGCAACCTGTTCCTTTTAAGAAGAAAACGCAGGTCTGCTTTAGGCCGAAGCAATCCAAGAATTCAGGCATTAGTAGAACAATGTGCAGTACCATTATTAAGCATGGCCATCAATAGTTGCTTTGTGCAGTGACCTGTATAATGTTATGTCAGTTTTCTATATATATCATGTATTTTTTTCTTTCATCTGTACCAAATGAATATAGCAAAGTATGAGAATATAGCAAGTATGAGAGAGCCAGATGACTTCCCTGTAATTGATAATGGATAACATCATTGCTGCAATGAAGAATATAACTTGAAGTAACCTATACATGTTTTTGGCCTTTACTGACACTTTTGCAGTAGGTTTTTTAAATATTGAAGAGAGTCATTGCCTCCTTTACTAGAATTCATTGCCCAATCTACAGAATTCTAGTTTATTCTAGAATTAGAAAATTCTATGGAAGCAATGATTTATTGGTAAATATTACCCCAAACAAAGACCTTGGTATCTTGAAAGAATGTCTCATATACTGTATATGTATGTATATATGTATATATATATATATATATAATTGGAAGTGGGGCAATTTGAGGCAGTTTTTAGTAGTTCATAAAGTGCTCCAAGTGCCATCCGCATTATTGTTTTCTATGCAGAGTTTTAAAAGGAATCCGTACTTCTCTCATAAACCTTTAAACCTTGAGTTGGTTAAGGTGGTCTCTTAAAGAACTAGGCATACACAACTAGATCAAGGGAATGTTACAAAATTCTCCTTTACTCATGGTGATACAAAAAGAGACTCTGTTTTAGGCTGATGCCACACGTAGCGTTTTTACGCTGCGTTTTTTCTCAGCCTAAAAACGCCGCACAAGCCACACATGGCGTTTTTCAGCCTAGTACTGGTGACGTAAGCAAATCCCGTTGCCATGGTGCTAATAGTGTGAAATAGCAAAAAACGCAGCGTATTTCCGCTAGGTCTGGCAGCTGCCTTTGCGTATACATAGGAATAGCTTGCTTTGCAAGTACTGGCGTATTTCAGCCTACGCTTGAAAAATCCGTGCTAAGGCGTTTTCTAGCGTATTTACGCTTTGTGTGGTTTGCCTCGAGTCTTTTCAAGTTATTTCTATGGATGATGATATCAGGCGTTTTTCAGCCGCCGAAAATACGCAGCGTAAAAACGCTACGTGTGGCATCAGCCTTAGACAAAAAGCAAGTGAGCTTTGAAACTGTTTCTGTGTATGTGCCTGTTACACTGGTCTTGTTAACACTAATTATGAAGGAAAACGTGTGCACCTTTTTATATAAGCTAATGCATTTTACGAAATATAAAATCTTTGTGATTTTACATGTGATTAAAATTTTGATATGCTATATAGGATGCCTGTGTGTTTTGTGTTTCACAGTACTGCTCTATGATGGGCCAAAAGTTCATATATCAGCTGTCACCAGAATGTTACTTAAGGTAGAAAAGGAGGTTTCTCAGAATCTTCTCTGATTTGGTAATTTTTACATCTCATGTATTTCTGAACACATGTTGGTGACTAAGTGCCCCATGAAGGCACAAAGCAACTAAGGCTTTTTTTTACACTTAGTAGAAGGTGTTAGAGACTTTAATAAATAGTTCAGCAGTAGAAATTTACTGTGGTGCAGTTTGTGCCTGCTAAAACTGTAAAAGGCTTAAACATTGCATTCTTCTGAAGCTGCAGGTCTGGGGTTCTAATGTTGTGGTTGACCCACAACACGCTGTACCTGTGGGGTTTATCCTTGGATCAGGAAGGTTAGGCTTAAAATTTGGGCAACAATTGCAGGTTCAATTACACTCTTCCTCTGCTCCTTTAGTAGTGTACAGAGCAAAAACACGCAGGTATGGGTTGGGTGCTGGTCCTTCAATGGCGACATTTTGCGGGATAAGGTTTTGCAGGGCTACGGTCAGGTGCGGGTTGGGCTTTTCCTGTCCCACAAATCACAAGTCTTAAAATAAACTAAATGCTCCAGTCTAACATCAGCCCCCCCCAATAATGATTTTTTACAGGTAAATATTTCTATCATTCCTAAACTGGGCAAAGATCAGACGGTCTGTAAAAATTACCAACCAAACTCTTTATTTAATCTTGACCTTAAACTCTACTCTCTACATCATACCAAAAGTTAACTGAAAGGTGGACAACCCCTTTAATGCCTGGTCCATGAAATGGATTACATGGACTGGAAAAAATCAAAATGTGCATACTAACAAAATTTCTATACGTGTTCTTAACCCTCCCAATAGCCATTAGTAAGGCTACATTTTCAGATTTAAATGCAGTTATCAGTTCCTACGCATGGAACCGAAAGAGGAGTAGAATGAAACGGGAAACATTGTACTAAAATATGGAGGTGGCTTGGGTATGTCTGAATGAGAGAAATTAGGCTTAGCACTGTATCCCTCTTTCTTTATACCCCTGAGACACAATATAGAATTTCTACTCTGGTATACTTGATCCAGGTTTATAGCAATGCCTTTGGAATCTCCAACCCTGTTCTAAGAAACTTCCTCCCTTCTGATGCTGACCCAGTACCTGCAGTATTAAAAGTTAAGGACTCCTGGACCCCAAAAGAAATGTGAAAAGATGTACAGAATTTTTTGAGTTCTTTAATAGAGCTAAAAATAGAACCTTGACCCATTTTTAAATGAATTTTCAATTAATGTTGAACTTAGACACACCATGGGAAAAATGGGAACAGATATTTCTAAGTAACTGGGAATGTTTGATAAGCAATAGATTCCCGGTGTATTACACCTGTATTACTTAGCAAATTGAATCTAATACCCACTCAATTTTGTTCTAGGTGTAACACAGGAATGGGCAATTTAACCCACGTATGGTATTCATGCCCAGAACTGCAAAAGTTATTAGTCTCAGGTATCAGCCATATGTGCTGAGATTTAACAGTGTCAGTACAGTCAGAAAGACCTGTAGAGCCCTTAAGCATATAAGGGCCATGGTGGTCAAAATCTGGCCCTTGGGCATCTGGTGCCTAAAAAAGTAATAAAGGATCTTTCTCTGATTTTAATAATTGTTTACCCTCAATCAGCCCCTATTGACTATTATAGAATGGCCAACTTTCCAACTGGTCTTCCATTTTTATAGATTTTGAATCATTTGCCTTCCTCTTCTGACCATTTTCAGCTTTTAAATGGGGGTCAATGACCCCCAGTAGTCAAAAAACTTGTTCCGTGAGGCTCCAATTTTGTTATTGTTCCTTTATATTACTTACTATTTCTATTTAGGCCCTCCTCTATTCATATTTCTGTCTTTCTTTCAAACCTCTGCCTGGTTTCTAGGTAAAATTGGGCCATTAAGTACAATTCATTAACTACAATACTCTTTGAGTATGCCTCAGTACATACTGAAATATATTTCAGATTCTAAAAAATATAAAATGAATTGATTCTTGGCATCTCTTATATCTCTTGATGTCCCAGTATAATTTGGGTGGCCTAAGAATGACAGTGTGTCAGTTTTTAGAATTTGTATGTTCTCCGTTTGCAGGCCCCACTGATGTTAATTATTTAACCCACTTTCAGCCTCTGCACCCTATATTGGCACTGCATATATATATATATATATATATATATATATATACAGCATAATAATGGTGAGCACTAAGTCTCCCTTTTGGTTTTGTAAAGAGCAAGCAGACCAGAAAGCCCTTTTAACTGGAGTTATTTTATTTGTTAAAAACAAGCCAACATCAAAAAGTATACTGCCTGTAAAAATCTTACATTTTTGATCTTAGAAATACATACTATAATGTACAATCTGGATATTTTACAGAGCATCCATACGAAATATAAACATTTGGTCACCATAAATAACTTTCAACAGACAAGCAATACATCTCTTTATTGGAAAACTTGAAGCATAGGTAAAACTCTAGACCCAAAGACCAGTCTTTGCACATTAATTAATAGACAAAATAAAACTCTATCACAATTCTTAAAAAAAAAATTCAGAGAGGGTGTCATGAATCTGTGAGGGGGGGTGGGTGGGGTTGGGGGCAGGTTCCAAACATTTCTCAATATACTCAAATCGCTTATGGGACAGCGTATAAAGCTGGCCATACGCGGGCAGATTTAAGCTGCCAATTTGGGTCCTACAGAATGATTTGGCACCTTATCTGCCCATGTATGGGCACCCCCAATGGACATACCAAAACGACATGTGGTCTAAAATTGGCCAGGTTTGGCAGGTCTGATTTTCTGTCAGATTGGAGACCGTACCTTCTCATTGATGTGGTTGGATGCATTCTTCCTTCATACACCTTAATGACAGAAATACACACCTGGGTGGCTACAAGACGCTGCTGTAATATGTTGAGGATAATCACATTATCCTGGAAACTTTAAGCTGCCAACAAAGATTTTCACTTTATAAAGTAACAATACATTCATCTTTAGGTGCCCTTCACCTGTATTGGGTCTTCATTCAGCTTGGAAATGCATTTATCCAGTGACTTTTTTTTTTTTTTTTACTAAAGGGTTTAAGATCAGTCAAGGGCATGGAGGGTGTCCCCCAATTAGGGAGTATGGGTGTGTCTCTATAATAATTACCTGGCAGCATTTGTAAAATTCAACTGGATCTAAAGCTCAACATGTGAAAAAACCTACATGTATGAATCTCTGTGTGTATCTGTCTGTGTATCAAACATCTTATTGGTTATTATGGGTTACTGCTCCTAGTGCCTTTTATTACACATGAGGGGATATTATATATACATATATACACACACACTTTTTTTTCTATTTCCAGATTATTGTTGCTAGTCAGACTCATGAAACCCTCTCTCTCTCTCTCAAAACAAAAACAAAATATATCAGTGTATAACTTGACATCAATCCACCGTTGATACTGAGAACATGCCACACAATAAAACAATTCAGCTTTGGTCAAGCAATAGGATATCTTTTCCAGAATCAGACACATAGGTAGACATATTTTCAGTTGTGTTAGTTGAAGTACTGTAGCTGTTTCATTTCAGCCGGATTGCTTGTAAGAGGCTGTTAAAGTGAAAGTGCTCTCACACAAATCTGTTTTGAGATGTCTTTAAAGGGACTTTCTGATGATCAGTTGATTTGAAAACGAAGGGGTAATGTAATAAATCGTCTTATGTTTGCTACTTGTCTAGTAACTCATAGCAACCAATCAGCAGGTAGCTGTTTGACAACAATCATCTGATTGGTTGCTATGGGTTGCTATATGTGGGCAAACAAAGAGTTATTGCATTATCCCGTACACATGTCACTGCTAACAAAAAACGCAGAGTGCCCGTGTCTTTGTTGAAGCTGCTGAAGCCAAATGCAGTCTTTCTTTTTGGAGTGATGTTTAGACTGCTGAAGGGCACTTATTCATTAGAGTATGTTGATAGAATTGTTATATATGAGGGAAACCAGTAAGGCTGCTTCTGCTGAAACCAAGAAATAAAGTAAGATAAGTGATACTTGCTGAACAGAATAATATATGCCAATTGCCTGTATATCATACTGATCACTGAACATGAAAATAGTGAAGGAAATTCATATCACAGGGGCATGAGTTTTATTGCTATATTTATACTGGTGTAAAAATAACTATTTAACATACTGTACATACAGCAGATGCATCTAGATGCCTCCGGGCAATACTGTGTATTACAATTGCATCCCTTTCATTGAATGGGGATAGGGATGTCGCCCCCATTGTACCACTACCACTTGCACCTGTGCCTTATCTAGGCATTAGGCGAATGTCACATGATGCATTTACCCACCAGTGGAGAGGCCGTGGGTCCCACTCAGTACTCACATGTGTAGTAATAGGCAGGAATGGGATCTGCCTGTCATTGCACACATGGAAGAGATTTTGGATACTAAATGCACACAGGCATTTTCTGCCCAAAATCCACAACTATATGGTGTGCCAGGTCTATCCCATTCATGCTTTTACTGCACTCCTAGGGCGGCATTGGTGTCTTCTCCAACTGAAAACAATACATCTTTTAGATTGTAAGCTCTGCTGAATTTTATGTTCTGTATAGACACTCTTATAGTTTACAGCTCTGGGAAACGTCAGCACTTTATAAATACATTAACATTAATTATAATAATCATGTGACCAGTGGCTTTACTAGATCTTGCTGGGCCCCACAGCAAATTCAGTTTGGGATATTGAGGCTTATTCGACATAAGATTGAGAAAACATGCTTTTTTCCATAAAAGATTAGAGATGAACACTGAAACAATTGTGTATCAAATGGTATTAAGATGTAATTTAAAATAAACTACCAATGTCTCACTTTAAGCCTTCCTTATTAGTGATGGGTGAAAAAAAAATTGGCACGCCTGTAATTTTTTTGACACATGCACGCAACAATCTTTTTTGGCATGCAACATTTTCACCGTTTTGCAAGTCTTTTAAAAGATTTGCTAGTTTTCAGCGAAACGCAACAGATTCACTCATCACTATTCCTTATATATCTGCTGTTATTATAATAATGCTTATTACAGGTACAGCATATGATCTATTATCCAGAATGTTTGGGTGTTCCTAATAAAAACATCTCTCTGTAGTTTTGATCACCATACATTATTTCTGCTAAAGCTCATTTCAACATAAACAAAATAAACCCAGCGGAATTGTTCTGCCCCAATAAGGGGTAATTCTATCTAAGTTGGGATCAAGTACAAGGTACTGTTTTATTATTACAGAGAAAAGGGAATCTTTTTTAAAAATGAAACTCATTTACTCTATGGGGCACATTTACAAAAGCACGAACGCTCGAGTGTTCATGCGAACGCTCCAAGCGTATTTTCGCCGATTTTTTCGGGCGTCCGCACGACTTTTTCGTACGGCGCACGACTTTTTCGTACAGCGCACGACTTTTTCGGACGTTTGCACGAAAAAATCGGAAAGGTTTTACCGCTGTTTACAATTGTTCGTTACGAAAATTTCGTGACTTTCGGATCGCCAATACGATATTATCGTGACTAATACGATTTTTTCGTAAGCATTTTCGTGATATTTGCGATCTTCCGAAATTTTCGTTTCCAATGCGATTTTTTCCCATTCGTGATTCGGATTCGTGGATTAGTAAATGTGCCCCTATGGATGGATTCAGAGCTTTCTGGTTTCCATTACAAATACTACAGAACATAAACAGGAACACATTCATGTTTCCCTTTGCCCACATGAAAAGGTAGAGATAGACATAGACTTCAAATGAATATTATGTTTGTACAAATGGCAGATTTATTGGGATTTATTGATCTGTATTTAGTTCTAAATATTCCAGGTATAATGTTTGGAAGGAGCATAGCTAAGAGCATTACACATCTCCTTTGGTCTTAGGAAGCTGCTATGAGCACCTGTTTCCCATCTGTCAGTGGATTTAGAGGATGTTGGAGATAAATAGGCACCAACAAGGTGAACCATTTCTAGGTTGAGATATTTATATCTGCACAAGGCAAAAGATTCATTTAGTTCTGCCAATGTCAATGTTTTACAATAAGCCAAAATTATATTTTTACAAACATGAATAGCCACTAGGTGGCAGTATTGCACTACTAAAAGCATTCTGGTACACATTAATTAAACCGGCACAATACAGGCAGAAGCATATGGGGTGTGATGCTTCCTTCTAATGCCTCTCATCGCAAACTAAAATTTGTCATCAGTGTTTAATATCAAATCTATTGAAATTGAAGTGAATTAAAGCTCTAATGAGAAAGTTCAGTGTATTGAAATATACATTTCAAAAACATCTGCAATAAATTTCTGACATGACCTAGTTTGCCACATCCACTGGCGTCTTATGCTTGATACAGGTATGGGATCTGTTATCCAGAATGCTAAGGACCCGGGGGTTTCCAGACTCCAAACATCCAAACATCTGTGGATGATGCATTTAGTGATGAGTGAATCTGTCCCGTTTCACTTTGCCATAAAATGCGCGAAACGGCAAGAAAAATAGCGATTCTTTTTTTGGGCATACGTAAATTCTTTTTGTCGCCCGTGTTTTTTTACACGACCACGCCCTTTTTGACACAACCGCACCCAATTTGATGCGCGACAAAAAAAATTCCACACAACAAATTTTCACGAAGATTTTGCGAAACAATTCGTAAATGGCGAAATGCGGAGAATCGCTGCAAATCCATGCTTGGCGAAAAAATTTGCTCATCACTACATGCATTTAGTCTTTAAACTGCTTGGGCTCTGTACTTTGTATGCAAGGAAGCGTGGGGGATACAGTTGAATAGACAAATATTTTGTCATTGTAAAGTACCATGTATTTTCTAACCTGGCATCAAAAGGAAAAGCAAACTGTTAGTTAAGAAGAAACCGTAGAGAAGTCAGGCAGAACAGACTGCATTGTTCTTGCAGAAGGAAAAGCAAATACAGACACAGAGACTTTATCACCTGTGATTTGCACAAAATCATTGAATGATTAGCAGGAATCCTATTCAGCTCTAACATGTTTGCTGTCCATGTGGATTGATAAGGCATTTGTAAATGTCATTGTGCGTGCCCATTATTTCCCAGGGCCTGCACAATAAGGACAGGGAAGAGGCTGACTATGTCAATAGGACAACAGCTGTTCAATTTTTTTGTGCACTTTGGTAATGGCCACTCTCCATGTTGTGTGGCTTTTGTGTCTGAAGGCAGAAAATATCATTTTAATGCAATATGATAGGATCTGTTTGTATCTGGTGGGCTTTATGGTAACTTTGATATCTATTTTTACACTAAAAAGGGAGCAAAGTTAAAGGGGTAATTCACCTTTACGTTAACATTTAAAATGTTATAGACTGACTAATTCTAAGCAATTTTCAATTGATTTTCATTCTGAAATAGTTTTTGTAATTATTTGCCTTCTTCTTCTGACTCTTTCCAGCTTTCAAATGGGGGTCACTGACCCCGGCAGACAAAAGACTATCGCTCTGTGAGGCTGCAATTTTGGTGTTACTGTTACTTTTCTTTACTTACCTTTCTATTCAGGACTCTCCTATTCATATTTAGTCTCTAATTAAAATCAATGCCTTGTTGCTAGGGTAATTTTGATCCTGGCAACAAGATAGCTCCTGTAAGGCTGATGGCAGACGAGACATAGGGCGGATATTTTCGGCAAGTGGAAAATCGATCACCGAAAATACTGCCCTACGCCTCCTACTTGTGCCTGCACCGGAATGAATGAGATACGCTCGGGTGCAGGCACATGTAGCCGAAATACGCATAACCTGCTTGCCGAAAATATACACCCGACGCCTCATCTGGCATTAGCCTTATTCCAAATGGTAGAGCTTCTTGGCAAAATTTTTTAACAGGTCACTTAACATAATATAAACTAAATAACTAATTAAACTAATTAAATAATCTGTTGGTTACGTATTCTTTCTGGGGGTATAGTTTTCCTTTAAGAGATAAATAATTCAAATAACAATAAAAATTAAGATGAAATACAAATTGTCTCAGAATATCATTCTCTGCATCATACTAATTTAGTATGAAAGTTAATTTAAAAGATAAACAACCCTTTTTAAAAGAAGAGAGACCCTGTGCCACACTCTAGTCTTTATATTAACCCTGCTTCACTCCCACGTGGCACCGGTCGTGGCATTTATACTCAATGTAATGCCATTCCGTAGGCTTCAGTCGCCTATTTTTTCCCAGAGACACAGCCTGACACGTGAATCCAATGGTCTGACAGTCACGCAAGACATGGGCATTGCACAACATACTCATTAACTGCTTGTTTGAAGACCTAAATGTGAGTGCAGTAGCTTAAGTGGTTATTAATTCAGTATAAAAATAGTGAAACGGTGGATTATTTTACCAGCATGTTTTGTATTGAATTTTCTAAACAGCTTTACTTCATATAGAGACAGAATATTGAACATGACAAACCCAACCGACTATATATAAAGCACATTTACTACCACTGCCATTACAGCCTGCACTAAACGATCACAGTGTTGTTTACGAAGCTCGTCGATATATATATATATATATACACATCGCCTATGTCAAGATGAATGATGGGAGCAGTTTTCCAGTCTCTCACTTAACCTCTCGCAATGCAGAAAGTCTATTAGCAGTCACTTTTGTAACAATGATGAGATGAGCAGCGAGTCGCCATTATCCCTTGGGAAAGCTTATAAAGGACGAATGCAGCAAAGCAGACCCAGCTCCATTTCCAGTTGCCAAAAGTCATTAAACAAACTAAAGAGTTGTTGTCTTGTACGCAGCAAATGTGCATACAAAGTACAACACACACACATATATATATATATGTATAAATATCTGTATAGATATATCTATATACAGGTATTGAACCCCTTATCCAGAAACCCGTTATCCAGAAAGCTCCGAATTACGGAATGCCCGTCTCCCATAGACTCCATTTTAATCAAATAATTCAGAATTTTAAAACTGATTTCCTTTTTCTATGTAGAAATAAAACAGAACCTTGTAATTGATCCCAACTAAGATATAATTAATCCTTATTGGATGCAAAGCAATCCTATTGGGTTTAATTAATGTTTTATTGATTTTTTAGTAGACTTAGGGGCTGATTTACTTACCCACGAACGGGTCGAAATGAGTCCGATTGCGTTTTTTTCGTAATGATCGGTATTTTGCGATTTTTTCGGATTCTTTACGAATTTTTCGTTACCAATACGATTTTTGCGTAAAAACGCGAGTTTTTCGTATCCATTACGAAAGTTGCGTAAAAAGTTGCGCATTTTTCGTAGCGTTAAAACTTACGCGAAAAGTTGCGCATTTTTCGTAGCGTTAAAACTTACCCGAAACTTTGCACCTTTTAAGTTTTAACGCTACGAAAAATGCGCAACTTTTTGCGTAAGTTTTAACGCTACGAAAAATGCGCAACTTTTTACGCAACTTTCGTAATGGATACGAAAAACTCGCGTTTTTACGCAAAAATCGTATTGGTAACGAAAAATTCGTAAAGAATCCGAAAAAATCGCAAAACATAAGAAAAAGTCGCAAAATGTTCGTTTTCAAGTCGGAACTTTTCCAATTCGGGTCGGATTCGTGGGTTAGTAAATCAGCCCCTTAAGGTATTGAGATCCAAATTACGGAAAGACCCCTTATCCGGAATACCCTTGGTCCCGAGCATTCTGGATAATGGGTCCTATACCTGTACCAAAAAGATATTGGGTGTCAGAGTATTGTTATACACATCTGACTGGTAGAATCAGCAGGACTTCCCATTCAGTTCATTCAGTCACACCCAACAGGCCTAGTGATCATGCTTGTGATAAGGCACAGTTTCACTTTCTAGAAAAGTTACTTTACTGGAAAAGATGCTATTGTTTACGTAGTAAGTACTTGTAAGTAGCAGGTCAAAAGGCCAATGTTTTATGTAAGGAAAAAGAATGGATAATGGTCAGTGCTGCCTTTGGTCTGTAATGTGTCCATCAAGGCTATGTGTACAGAAGAGCACAAGCGAGAAAGTTCAATTCCACTGGAATGGATCAAGGTTTAAGCATTTTGCCTTAACACCCCTCTGGCACATAACCACCTTAATTTGTATTCAGGCCTGGAGGAATTCATCAACAGTAGTGACCGTTGCATCTCATTGGTCCCTCAATAGCTGCACCAAACTAGAGTCCTGCATGGGTCCAATTTTTGAAACCCAGACCAGACTTGACCCAGATCTGCAACTGCCTTATCCGTGACCTTATCCAAGACCTGCTGACCACAGGAAGTGCTGTTTCTGCAAGCCAGAAGTGACATCATTAGAAATGGCCAGGGTGGAAAAAAATGTTTAAAGAGGTAAAACTTGCTATAGATACTGTAATACCTGCAACTCAAGCTGCAGGTAACCAACCCATTGCAGGACTTCAAACTACAGTATGTTTATTGGTTCCTAGGTAATTAAAGCATTCAGTGTTATATCCAGTGCTGGGCTGGGCCAAGCTTTTCAAACTCCTCCCCTCCCGGTCATAATCCTCTCTTTCGATTCCCCTTCTAACAGTGCTCGTTAAATCTCTCCAATATCCTTCCTACCCATGCTACTTAACAAGCAGAAATTGGGGGCCAGGGGGGAGCAGGAGCTGCAGACAGGACAGAAGAGCCAGAACTCAGGGTTGGCAGGCAGAAAAGGTACGTGCCAGTTGCCCCCCAGCTTTTACACCCTAGGCACGTGCCTCTTCTGCCTACCACTAGCTCACATCTATGTCATTGTTCCTAGGGCACATTCTCTATTCCCATCTTGCTCACAGAATAATGATTCAGAGTCTAATAAAATATAGAATTTTCTAATATTAACATGTGATGAAATATAAATTAGAACAATCCTTATAGTGAAGAGGGTTAAAATAACCTGCTCAGTGAATTCCCACCAGTTAAATCTTTGGTACCCATATCTGCAGTGATACATAGATGTATGCTAAATGTGTGTTGTTATTAGAATTCAAATGCTTTCTTGAGCATTGTTATGCAAAGTCTGTGACCTATTTTGGGCATTTCTGTATATGACTTGGAACACTGAATAGCGGACACTCCGCACGATTCCAAAGGTTACAGGAGGCACTGTACGATTTAAAGCAATACTGGCCGTTGCCTCATTGGAACTGCATGTCTGCTGGAAGATAAAGGTAATCGTTGCACTAACAAATGTCAACTTCTACACTTATACACAGAGAGCGGTTAGGTCACAATATCCGTGAAAAGCAATTAATGCCCTTTACGTTGACATTTTTTCATGCTGCAAAGCATGCACAGCCAAATACAGTCAGAAAGGCCACAAGACAGGCTGTAAGAGTTTCTCTTATAAAACCAGGTTGTTAAATGTTATATGATTTATATCTTATTGCTAGTCACAGAATGTCCATTAAAATTATCTGCAGTTTGCTAACTCAAGGCTGAATTTGGCTGCAAGAATTAATGCCGGAATAAATCCGTAGAGCCAGGTACAATAAAGCATGTATTTCCTATTTACAGTTCTCTGCATCTACTGCACCTGGCGAATGGAATGTATTCTGCTCCCGTGAATTTTTATTATTTCTGAATATTTAAGACATCAAAGGGTTTATATTTAAGTTGTATCACACTTATTGGTGTGCACAGACCAATCAGAAACTGTGAGGCTGAGGTGTGCCCAATGAGATTGTCTGTATGCTGTCTAACCAGGGGATTGTATAGACAGACATCTATATAAGATGCATTTCACACACTCGCGTTTGCACATTACATGATCCAAAGAGCAAATAAGTGATACTAAATATGAGAGTTTATATTGCCTGACCACTATTTATACATTACCATTAATCAGAACATATACATACTTTAAATATCTCACTTACAGAATTGTAACAATCATATTTAATACTGAGAAAACCCAGACACCTGGTGAGCATAAAATAATACAAGATACAAACAGTATTTTTCCCAGCCTCTGTATCTCTCTTTATATAAAGCTTTGCTTCTGTACAAAAAGTCACGTCATGTGTTTGCTAACTAGAAACAACTTCAGGAAATAAACCTTTTTTTCAAAACCTGGAAAGATTTATTTAATCTCTAACAACTGAACCATCCACTGTTTTGTTTCCTTAGGTACCTTGTGCCACATATACAACTGGCGATACAATGTGCCTTGTTGGATCATGGCAAGCTCAATAATGTGGATTAATATGCAGTCTTACCGTAAATAATACTCTTGAGTGATGAAGCTATATCTGAGCAGAGCATCAAGGCATATATCCCCACTAGTTAGAAACTAGATCTGCCAACCAAAAACCTGAGCAAATGGAAATATATCATCAAAGCTTAGTAGGCTCCTACCACTTACGTACTCCTTGGCTGACCAGACATTAACACATTTCTATAGGTAGTCAGTGCTGAAGACATAACCATTATTAACCATCTAGTGTTTGTTCTGCCAGTGGTTATGGTAGTAAAAGTGATCACACTTGCTCAAGTCTAATTTCATTTCAGATTTGTAACTTTTCCCGGACACAACACAAGCATAGCAGTGATACTTTTTAGAATTTGTGACAGCTTCAAAGCTAAATATACAGTACATTATAGGTCAGGACATTTAGGTCAGGTTGACAGCTACAGCACAGCTTTAGCATGTGATTGTATATCACACTGCATATCAATAACATATATACAGAAGAGAAGGTATACCTTTACAGGCATTTTTTGTTCACTTAATCAAACATGAGATGCCTTAATTTATTGTGTTTTTATCCCTAGAATTGAATTCTTAGAGACCATTTTCACTGGTAGAAGGAGGCAGATTTGGCATACTTATGATAGCAGTGAAATGGTATTAAATATACATGGGACCTATTCCTGTGAGTATCATACCCACAATGCACCTTTTCTAACATTATTCTCATGTAGATATTTGCAGCCCATGTGCATTCTGTTTCTTAGGTTGTGGAGCAGATCATGTGGAAAACCACCATGAACCAATGTATTGCTTTATACCCACAACCTTTCTGAAATTCTTGATGGTCTTCTTGTCGTATGAATTTTTAACAGTAAAAGTCTCTGTCTTTGTTATGGTGAGGGCTCAAATTTGTGGCTTGCATTTCTTACCCAAGATAGGGGGTTTAAATGTCGCTCATGATCTTTGTCTGACTCTGGTTGACTTTGTGCTCTTTCTGGTTTGGGATTGGTGGATGGTGGTTCTGGTTGCTGCACAGACATAGTCCTACGAAGGTGATTTCTTTTTCTTAGAAATTCAGGCTGGGTGTGCAGGCCAAAACTTCCCTTTCTCAAGATCATTCTGGAATTGTTCTTCTTTGGACGGGAGTGGTGGCTAAATTCTAGTGATGCTAAGTGAGCAGCGTAGCCATCACTGACAAACTGAAACACCAAAGAAATATCAAAAGATTTTAAAAGTGTAAGATATACAAAGACTGATATTATTTACTGGTCCATTTAACACTTGTTAAATATTATATCTTGAGGTAGAAAGGGACTAAAATCTATCAGGTCAAACCTTACATAATAGGGAAGATAATCATAGGTTACAACTGGCAGATGGTACATTATGTGCAGTTGTTCTAGTGCCAGCGTTCTGTTCTTGCTGGTGGACGTTTGTCACAAAATGACCTTATCTTGACAAAGGTCCACAAATAGGACCTAACTGTTCACAACAGAACACTCCAATATTGGAGTAAGACTTGTGAGTACATCAGATTTTATGTGTTTTAACTGCTGTAGCAGCCACCCATTTTTATTTTATACGTTGCACCACCACTACATGTATGGAAAGAGAAAGGAGAGAAAGAAAAGGGAAAGGTAAAAAGGAAGAGAAAGGGAAAAGGAAAGGGAAGAATCTGACTTGGTTGCATTACATCTGTCACTGACTAAATTCTAAGGAATAACGTACCCCAAAAATGTGAGTAATGTTGTACATGTTTATTCCATTGACAAGTTCCATTGCATTTCCCTAAAAGAGCCTTCAGGTATTATATCTTTCAAAATTGTGTACTTTTTACCATAAAGTGCATTGTATTGTTTTTCAGTAATAAACAGAAGCAGGTTAGATGTTATATTGGTGCACTGTAGTACTAGCTGATTCTTCTGTGGAGCATGACGGCATCAATATGAGAGCTTCCAATTATACTGACCTGACATTGGTTCTGATATTTCTTAGCTGGACGTCCAACAATATAGATCTGAGGTGGGGATAATCCCAGAACACTGTACACAGAAATATCCTTCATGGAGCCATAGGCCGCACTGATCTTAATGTGACACTACATAAAAGTACATACATAAATTAGTACATAATTAGTTACAGTCTTATAATGTAACTCGGTACATGGGTGGCACTATCACTGATGGTAGTTACTTTTACAGTACCACTGCCTTCTAAGGTCTAACAATATTTCTGTACTAGGTCTCTCCATTGTTTTCTTTGGCTATATGCTATTACTAATCACTTGTTCTGCATTTAAACTCATTTTTGTGCTCATTTTTAGATATGTTTCAGCACCCTGACTCTGTGATTCTGACCCTGCAATTAAATATAATTCTGATTTCAATTCTGTTTGATCAGATATTTTCTGCCTTTAATAGTGCAGTGAGGGGGAATCACTTGTTATGTCTCTAATATTCCAATATATAAGTATAACCAAATACATCAATATAAGTCAGTATGATCTGGGAATCTTTGTTACCTCTTGCATCAGGTTGCGGAGGAATATTGTCTTCTGGCGCAATGGGTCATGCACAAGGCCATCAGAAAAGAAGATCATGCCCTGGGGAAAGTTGTGCTGAGATAGCCAGGAGACGACCCGCTGCTTCTGCATGTCCGGTCGACCCGTGATGTAAATTATTAGAAAACCCAAGTCCTGCCAGTGCCTAGAAAATACCAAGCGTGTACCAGTTATAAATACCTTGATCAATAAAAGTTAATGATTCTTAAATGTTAAATGAAAATTTACATAGTTACATAGGGTTGAAAAAAGACCAGTGTCCATCAAGTTCAAATCATCCAAGTAAACCCAGCACACCTAACCCACACCTACCAATCTATACACTCACATACATAAACTATAAATACAACCACTAGTACTAACTATAGATATTAGTATCACAATAGCCTTGGATATTCTGCTTGTTCAAGAACTCATCTAGGCCCCTCTTAAAGGCATTAACAGAATCTGCCATTACCACATCTCTAGGAAGGGCATTCCACAACCTCACTGCCCTCACCGTGAAAAACCACCTACGCTGCTTCAAATGGAAGCTCCGTTCCTCTAATCTAAAGGGGTGACCTCTGGTGCATAATTTATTATGGAACAGGTGAAAGAGGAAAAGGTAAGAGGCGTTGCCCAGTTTTCCCACCGATAGTCATTTTAGAAGTGACTTGTTACCACTAGCTTTATAAGAGTGAAGTTCCAGGAAACAGGTAATTAAATAACTATCAATAAATAAGGACATTTATATGGGATTTAATATCCTGAACTGGTTGTTCTTTTGGCTGGTGTGCAATAGTGAACCTGAAAGGGGTTGGTCACTTTCAAATTAACTTTTAGTATGACGCAGAGAGTGATGTTCTGAGACAATTTGCAATTGTTTTTTATTTTTTTATTATTTGTTATTTTAATTATTTAGCTTTAGAAGCTATCTGGATACTAAAGTCTCAATAACCCTAACAACGAGGGAGCAGTTTGATTAAGAGACTAGAATATGAATACAAGAATGCCTGAAAAGACAGATAAGTAATAAGAACTCTCTACAGGACCTAGTTCAGGTTAGTTAGTATAATTAGTCGCTCTGGGAGTGAGGCCCAAGATAGGGTTATCTAGCCAGGCAGTTTTAAGTCCCACCAAGGAGACCAGAGGGGTTAGTACCCTGCAGCACTTTTGGCTACTAGCGTTTTTCTGCTTGCCAAGAATACGCTCCACATGGCATTAGCCTAAGCAGAGACAGGTGGGAATGATTATGCTTACTTATAACCTCATTGATTGATTTGTTGGAGTTTTAATAAATGAAGTTCATGATGCAAGATCTATCTGTGATGCTCATAATCCTCTACATTCGCTACTACCTCGTGTTAAGTGTATACTCTTTTGTACTTGTCTAGCAGAGGCCTGGCGGAGTGAGCAGTAGAGGTAAAGTCTACCAGAGTATAATGGGGAGTTGCAGGGAGTTGCACCTCTATCTCTACTGCACACGCTGCCTGTCTGGTTTATACACAGCTCATGTACACACACACATGTCTCTTAAAGCCATCACTTACAAGTGTGCTACAGATGCATACAAAACCCCTCAATTTGTTAAACATGAAACTTATTATTTATTGTAAGAAAAAATGGCTATAAAGTAAAAATCAAAGATTTGCAACTTTCAGTATCACATCCACAACTAAAGAGATAATGCAACATAAGAAACAAGAATATAGGCTATATACCAAATAATGCTTTCTGCAAACTGGAAAATGAACCTTAATGCCTAAAAAATAATTCCTTGAGTTAGAGAGTTATTTCTCAGAAATATCGTATGTAGGTATGTAGACAGAGCAAGCTTCTAATACACCAGCCCCAAATTCTATTTAAGTGCAAATCAGGCTAATGTGCAATGCATGGGCTATTACAAAAAATAGTGTTTTCTGTGGTCCTAGAAGACTGAGTTGAATAAAGTAACTCAAAAGAATGAATATATTTATTTAGAAGTATAATGACATTTTATTGTACAGTACTGTTTTTAGGAAATGACTCTAAACTAGAATCTTCTTATTTCTCACTATGCCTATACAGGGTACTGTATGAAAGCTGGAATATTACTGAGCTCAGGTATTTACAATGGGAAGCAACATTTTGGGAGCCTTGTATTGCAGGAATCATTGTGTTAAACACAATATATTTGCAAATGGTAATGCACAGTTACTTTTTATTTCACAAACTGGTGGCATGTGCAAAAAACACCCATAGACTCCAATGTCAGCAAAAAAAAATAACCACAAAAACGCCTGTTGAATTCAGTGCATTTGCCAAATGTTTTACAGTTTTGCAAGTCTTTGGACAAAACGTAATGTCGCCATTACATTTCAGCGTAATTTCACGAAGAAATAGCAGTTGAGGGGAATTGTGGAAGCCAAGGCGAGATCAGCCAAGGCCGAGAAAACTTTCAGAGAGGGTCGAAAAGGCAAAACCACATGTGACTGCAAAGGACCTGCAAGAAGGTTTTGGTGACACGGGAGTGCTGTTGTACTGTTCCTCAGTGCAGCTATGCTTGCAAAAACATGATCCACATGGATTCATCAGGAAGATGACTTTCCTGCAACCTCATCACAAACATCAACATCTGGGTTATGCAAAACAGCAGCTAGATAGGCCAGAGGTCTTTTTGATAGTGCTGTGGGACTGAAGTCAATATTAAATCCTCTGGCCACAATCTCCAAAGGTTTGTTTGGAGAAAAATATCAGCATTTGATGAAAAATACCTTGCCAACTGCTAAACATGTGGGTGGATCCACTTTGGTTTGCAGTTGTTTACGGAAAACACTGTATGTGTAAGACTATGAAGATTTTCATTCATCCAGGTCATGGTATATCTAGTATAAATAAATCTAAAGCAACCGGACTTGTTAAGTAATCACTAAAGATGTTTCACTACTCATCCGAGCCGGGTTACATTGAAAGAATATCCAAAGTATCATGCAACTCTTCAATACAGGTGTTACTTGTTAGAGTTGCATGAATGGATGTGTGAAGAGTTCTGAAACTGCCGGGGTACAGATGTTAGAACAGCATTGTATGTAGCAGACAGATGGTGTCAAAGTCTGCCCTGCCTCTGTTTAGGGATGTTTTCTCCACTTTGACATGAATGGCCTCTTTTACACCTCTTTCAAACCAGCGGTCTTCTTTGTCCAAAATTTGGACTTTGCTATTTTCAAAGGAGTGTCCCTTGTCTTTTAGGTGTAGAAATACAGCAGAGTCCTGGCCTGTAGAGTTTGCCCTCCTATGTTGAGCCATTCGCTTGTATGTGTAAAGGGAAGAATGGATTTCCCTAAAAACCAGCATGTTCTGGATGCCAATGTGAAACAGTGGGCCAAAAAGAGCTGAAGCAGAAAACGGGATGGTGTCTACAACAAGGCAATGATCCTAAACATACCTCAATGAGCTACTTGAAAAATAGCAAGTGGAAGATTTTGGAATGACCCTCAGTTCCCTGACTTCAACATCAATGAAAATGTGAGGGGAGATCTAACATGCAAGATGGCCCAAGTAAATCTTGAAATTAGAAGTGATCTGCAAGGAAAAGTGGGCAAACTTCAGGAACTGAAATAACAAAAGGTTTTTACAAACTGTGATTGGTGCCAAAGGGGGTATTACCAAACACTTACTAGGGTGTCCAACCTTTTGCACAAGCCACAATTACTATTCTCTTATTTTAAAGGAAAGGTTAAATCACCAAGAAAGCCAAAAGTTAGGCACCCCCCAGTGATTATGATCTCATACCTGAAACCCCGGGCTGGTGCTCCTGTTAGCAGAAAAATGCATCTACCCGGGGAACTTCTGAGCGAGCTTCACTGAGCAATGGTTTGCTTCCTCTTCTACCCTCATCAGTGGCTCCGGGCACAGCAGAGTAAAATAGCTGTCTTTTTGTTTAAAGTTCTGCTCTTCACTGTACTGTGCATGCACCCAGCATGAAGAAGCAGGAGGAGGAGGATCATTTACTCGCAGGTATCCCAGGCTGGAGCAGTTTTCTGCTAATGGGAGCACCAGCCCAGGGTATCAGGTAAGTGATTACAATCTGTAAGGAGCCCCTGGCGCACCTACACGTGGAGCCCGGGGACTGGTGCACATAGAGGTAAGGGTGCATGCTGGCCCCCGGGCTCCACATGTAGGTGCGCTCATGTGCGCGTCCGGTTTCGCTGTATTCCAGGTAGGTGCGTGCGTGCATGCACAATGACATTTGGCGTTGCGTCATGGTGTCAGAGGACACGCTGATGTCACCTTTGGCGGCAAATTTGAATTTATATTCCGTTTCTCTGCTTGTTTCAATTGCCCAAGCTGTTTCTGTGTACCTGGTTCCTAGCTTAGTTCTATTTGCGATTGTTCTACTGGTTTTGACTTTGTCTTTGCCTGACTTTTGATTTCCGACTCTTCGTTGCTACTGACCTTTGCCTGACTTCGACTTTGTTTCCATCCTGACAATCCCAGCGCAGGGGCTCCAGGGCCCCTAAAGGGTGTCGGTGAACACTGGGCTTGGCAGGGCTCTCCTGTTTCACCTAAGAGGTTATCCCTGGCAGTTATGGGCTCCTATACATTACAGTCTGTAACACAATCACTGGGAGGTGCCTAACATTTGGCAATCTTTGGCAAGCTGGGAGCCATAAAAATCTCTAGGATCCACATCCAGTTTCTAGGCCTTTAATTGGAAAGCTGGTTTAGGATTTTCACTGAATACATCAGACGTAAGATCTAATGGGCACCAGATAAACTGGTGCATGATAGATAAAACTGACACATGGCAATCCAACTTTATATATAATGCTCCTTTAATAATGAGGCATTTTTATCAGATGTATACTTTTCTGTTATTTTGATTTACCTGACAACATCCACTGCTCCAGCTCGTACCTTGGGATCACTTCCCATTATGGAGACACTTGCTGCAAAAGAGCCATCTATGCTGAAGACCACACACTCCATGCCTGGGGGGAGCACAGTAAGGTAGCTTTGTGCACTGCTCTGGTCACCCCTGTGTAAGCATAAACACAACCTAACATTAATCTCACAAGCAATTATCTTGTGCCTATTTTATATATACTCTTTAACGCAACCTGGTAAGCATGGTTCCAAAAGTTGAAACAGAAATAAACAGAGCGCTGTTGTTGGACAAGGGGGGACTCAGCATGAATATCACTCAGGGTTAGATTTGGGAAGAGTAATTATTTGCACTCCTATATATCCAGCTTGAAGATCAAGGTTAAGATCTGAGGTAAACACTTATTTGATGTATTATATACTGTATGGCCCAATGACTGATACACTGATTCTTCTATATCTGTATATTTATTATTAACTAAGGGGGGGTCTAATGTAATCACTCCAACATCCAACTGGGAAAGTCTGACAACAAATGCTTTTTAAATGTCTTTTATGCACAAATTCAGCTGCAAATGTTTCATAAATAGTTAGTTTTAGGGTTTAACATTTTTTAACTATTTTTTTGCCAATTGAAGCTGCTGACTCAGCAGCTTATTTACCCATGTATGGCTAATGCTACACAGGGCTGATCCTCAACTCGTGTGTAAACACTCTCTGCCTCAGTCTGTTTGCAGACACATGTCGATTTTGACACCAAAACACGTTAGTATGCTTTTCAGTCGAAAATTCATCCTGTGTATTTATTATATGTTTGTATTTAACTATGTAGCACCACTATTGTAAGCAGTACTTTACAAGCAGAGGCGTTTCTGGCAAACAAAAAGGGGGTGTATCTGTGTACAGACACAGGAGATTGTGGTTTTGATAGAAGGGGCTGTTGTCAGAACATGCACTGTATATATTGCTTTTATTTAAAATAAAATCTCACCTGACAACCATCTTGATTGGGTAAACTCCCACACCGAGTCTCTTGTCTTTTGGAACACTGTAAGACACCCGGCCACTACTGTTTGATATCTCTGTTTCAAAGTACACCCACCTGCCAGATGATGGCTCAGTCATGATAAGGACGTCCACCTGAAATATACAAACAACAGGATGTATTCAAATAGGGAAGGAATATATTTTGATGGACATTTTTGGACCACTGTAGAGATTCAATGGCCACCTTATACAACGTAGTAGGGTTGAAAATAAAGAATTAACTTAGCAGAAAAGCTAAAGACTGCTGTGGTACAACCATAACTATTTTAAGTTATTTCGGTTTTCCTAAAATTTCTGCATTTTATCCATCAAAGTAGGAGCCATTACAGAGCTAGCTGTCTGGCACTAATTTTGCTGCTTTTTGGCCAAAAATGCAAATTGTGAAAAAAATATTTCATCACTGCCTAAGCCACAGCGTATGAATGAAACAGAAAGACTAATTATTTCACTGTACTTTGTGCCAAATTTAATATGCAGGGATTAAAATGACAAAACATTATGAATGCTGGCTAAAATTGCTGCTGGTCACATCTGCACCATTTCATTTTGATCATATCACTATGTGGGAGTATTCAGTTTCATACGTATGTTAGAATACAAACTCCTACATTTTATATTAGGTTTGTCTCACTTAATTAAGATCTTTCAGAGTCAGCACTAAAATATTAAACAACCAACTGCCAAACCGTATGTACCGTGTGTGACCCTATGAGAGATAATAGTCTCCTTTCTAGCGAGGCACTTGCTAATATACTGTCTATGTGAGACCTTAAGGTTCCTTATTTTATTATTTTATTTTTATGGAGACCTTATAGATTTTATGGTTTTGGCCTTACATAAGGACCAGTTTGTTTAAGTGGGTAGTCCTTTATATTTCTTAAAAGCTTAAAAGTCCCCTAAAACTGTGAATTTACACAGATTTGTATTAATTTGAATATTAGTAATTATTTAAGGGTATGCACTCCTTTTATACCTCCCCCCATTACAGATGAGGGCCTTGGTTAGCATTTTACAAAGACTGCTAACTACTGACGAGTAAAGCACAGAGGTCTACACTGACATGTACTGGTAAACCTTATAAATACAATTATGTATAATTCCTGACTTATACAAAAGTAAAAGATTTTTATACAATTAAATAAAATCATACAAAAGTTTGCAGAATTTGAAAATCCATTTGATTCCAGCAATATTCTCTTGCATATCATGATCATGTCAAAAAACACAATATTTTATGTCTTGTCCTTTTACAAATATTCCCTAATCGTATATTTGAGGTGCAGTGACTGTGCAGAGAAAACCATGTAATTCAGAGATTCTGGCTCTTACTGGGAGAGATTTGCTTGGAACAGTTTTATGCATGTTTGTGGCCATTGTCCTGCTGGAAAAGAAACCCTCTTGCTTCCAACCTTAAGCCAAATGGGTGGGCATGCTTAGCTCTGATTACACCCAATATCCCTGTTTCCTTTCCTTATCTTTCTAGGAGGTTTCTTACTCTGTACTTTAACACTACAATTTGTCCAATTTTTTTGTGTAATATTTATAAATACAAATATGTTTTCTAGGATAAAGTGACAAGAATGAATTGGGCTTTCACTCAAATGTTTATCAATGCCCATCTATCATCAATCAATTTTTCAGAACAGAGCTGTTAAACCTGGTTATTTTTCAGGTACGATGGGTTATAGTAAAATTGTGATATCAAACAAATAAGTCTGTTGAGACCTTGATCAGACTGGGGGGGTCATAAAATGCGCTTGAGGTACAATGGGTCTCCAGTTAAACAGCACTATTTTAGAACATTTTGGGAAGCACTGGGGGTTTTACTGGAGTTTCTACATTAGAAGGTCACCATGTGCTTCAGTTGCTTAACTTCCATTCACTACACTTATGGCATGATGTCCAGAGATTGGTCATATGCTTTGTAATTCTTCGTTAATCTTAAATTATTATATAGGTAGTTGTGTTTAATAGCACATTCCTTTAGTAATGTCATTTAATTTACTACAGAAACAGAATTAGTTCTTGTGAATACAAATATAGAGGAAGAAAAACAGCACTGATGGTGGATCCAACAGATGTTCATAGTTCATAGGTGCCCAAATAAAAGATTGTGATTTACCATAGATACTGAGTATTGCTCACAAACTGTTTAATTAGGACAGCCTTATGGGTACTTAAAATGGTCTGTATATGGGTGTGGTTCATTTAAATAGAACACTATGGGGCTGATTTACTAACCCACGAATCCGACCCGAATTGGAAAAGTTCCGACTTGAAAACGAACATTTTGCGACTTTTTCGTATGTTTTGCGATTTTTTCGGATTCTTTACGAATTTTTCGTTACCAATACGATTTTTGCGTAAAAACGCGAGTTTTTCGTATCCATTACGAAAGTTGCGTAAAAAGTTGCGCATTTTTCGTAGCGTTAAAACTTACGCGAAAAGTTGCGCATTTTCGGCGTAACTTAACCTACGAAATGCGCACTTTCGCGTAAGTTTTAACGCTACGAAAAATGCGCAGCTTTTCGCGTAAGTTTTAACGCTACGAAAAATGCGCAACTTTTTACGCAACTTTCGTAATGGATACGAAAACTCGCGTTTTTACGCAAAAATCGTATTGGTAACGAAAAATTCGTAAAGAATCCGAAAAAATCGCAAAACATACGAAAAAATCGAAAATACCGATCATTACGAAAAAAACGCAATCGGACTCCATTCGACCCGTTCGTGGGTAAGTAAATCAGCCCCTATGGGTTTACATTTGGTGTAATGTAATGTAATGTCACATTTTCTATTGCATTGCCAGACTTGAGGTAGTAATACTAACATGTACTAACGTCTCTAAAATTAAATCCCAAGTTGGTAAAGTCACCCTTGTTTTAAGTGAAATCTTTTTTTCTTATACAGTATTTTTTTGAATATATGGGGTTAATTGTGGGATAAATTGTATTAAGCAACTTATCCAGCCAAATCCTTGTATTTTGTGAGATATGCATTTACCAAATAAATGTAATAACATTGTTGCCGTATCAAAGTTGAATCACTTGAGCCCTAAGTTGAACCAGGAAATTCAATTATACCCATCATGAGCTTCTTAATTAAATAAGACTGGACCTTGAGTTTTAGAAAGAACACACAGGCCCTGACCTGGGGATGAGGGATAGACTTATGATGGTGCAGCAGGCTGTCCCTCTTTATAAATATGAGTTTTATATTTATAGATATGAGCACAATGACAAAAAAAAATAAACATAAAACTTCACATTACCTTTATTATCACAAACATTTGATCTGATACAAAGCAATCAATCAGAACTAGTTAGTAATGTATAACTGTTGTGCCTTACCTTTTCACCAGTCAATGCAACCATGTCCAATGGGCCATACATAAAACGACCAACCAAGACTTGGGGGCCTCCTTCCACAGCAATGACATCATTGGCTCTGTGATTGGCTGTGACATTCTGAAACAATAGCCATATTTCCCAAAATATAAGCAATACAAAGGAGCATTTTTATTTATTTTTTGTTCTTTGTTGGAATTATGAGATATTTTAATCAGTGATTTGAATTGGGCCTAATGTGAAACTCTTTTATAGCTCTTTAGCAATTCACATTATTGTTTAGTCATAACCTCAGTAGTTCTCTCTGTCTGCCTGTATTTGACCTATTCCGTGTGTAGCCAGGTGCTAGTACATGTGCTGCCTGGCTCCCAATATATATACAAACAACTACTGGGGGAAAAACACTATTTAATATTTGTTTCTCTTCCATTAACACTGCAATGAACATTTCCAATTTGTTTTGAGCACAAGAGATGATGCTGCAGCATCTATAGAGGCACAGCTGAATTGCTGGGAAGAAATAATAAAGGTTACCAGCAAACTCAGATAAAGCTGTTTTATTCATTGCTGCCGCTCTTATATCAGAAGCCTTGCTTTACTGGCTCTTTCTGATTAGAAGAATATGAGTGCACTGTTGACAGGAAAAACATTCGGCACAATGTTAAAAGAGCAGCTACACTCTCTGGAAAGGGCAAATGCCAAGGCTGCTTAAGCAAAACCTTTATGTTTGATCAGCTGAAGCATAAATTTATAAAATTCAAACCACATCCATGAATTCTGCAGTCACCAATACAACATCAAATTGCTATCCAGAAAGTTCTGAATTACAGGAAGGCCATCTCCCATAGACTTAATAAGCACATCTCTGTAATAATAAAGCAGTACCTTGCATGTGATCCCGGCTAAGATATCATTAATCTTTATTGGAGGCAATAGTGTTTAGTGGGTTTAGTGTTTAAACGATTTTTCAGTTGACTTAAGGTATGAATTGGATCTTTCCAAATTATGGAAAGATCCTTTATCCAGAAAATACCGGGTCCTGAGCATTCTGGATAACAGGCCCTATACCTGTATTTTGAAAATATGCGTAGTAGTTTAGCTGATACAAGAATTAGCGTTATTTCTGTACAGCCTGGAGTATACACTTTCCCCTAATATTGTCACCAGTTACCATGCTAATTATTGCTAAGCTCAAATAAATGCAGATATCCTTGGTTGCTATGTAAATTACTCTCCTTGTTTCCATTTGTAGTAATTAATAGCAGGCATTTGTTGTAACTTTTTTGGTAGACGAATTGTAATGGAGCTGCCCAACTGCATACATCTAGTGTGTGGCTCTATTACAGTTCCTGTATTGGAGAGACCTTGCCGGTATTACGGAAGACTTGCACCACCAGTGCAGTGACGTAATTAAGTATTAGGGTGTGCTGTTAAGGTTATTTTGTTTGCACTATAACTTTTTTGGTGACATAAGAGTTTTAAAAGTCACTAAAACTCAATGCTTTCTTTAACGGGGTATAGTAGATGTAATGAAAAATCTATGGCCTTTTCATCTATAGCTTGAAGAAAACATAACTAGGCCACACAAGCTGAATTTCTGGATATCTAATTAATTAATCCTATATGTGGGGTTTGAGGAACCAAATCTAGTTGCTCAGTTGACTACAGGTCAAGTTTGGAATTGGCCAGACACCCCATTCATGTGAAGTCACTTATCAGCCTAGTTTTCTGTCTAATCTGTTGAACTGTGGTGCAATAACATTGAATTTGCTGATTGGGGACACTCTTTGACTCCTATGCTAGTCATATCATGTTAATGCAACTGTAAACACCCTACTTTTCCGTTCCATTATCTTTACGATCCCTCCTATTCTTTCTCAAGCAACTGCTGAAATGCTAATCTACGCCCTTATCCTATACCATGTAGACTACTGTAACCTACTACTAACCAGTCTACCAGCACCCATGTTTTTCCCCTGCATTTAATCTTTGAACTCCAGTGCTAGAATCCTTCTGCTACACCTAAAATGCTCATCTGGGGTTCCACACATGGTTTGAATCAGAAGTGATAAACTGAATGAATAATTGGCTTTTACGTGACCTCCGTGTTCATTTGCAATTTGGATACTTTTTGCTGCCCACACCCTGAATCAGGCTTTTTCCTTAGATTACATTAGATCATGCCCTCACTGCTCAGCTATACCTCAATCTATTTTGTTTTGATAGGATTTTCATACTTGGCTGATTCACATAAAGGATTTAGGAAGAAGTAAGGAGGATTATAGACACAACCAGAATAATGACAAACAAAAGCTACAATCAGCCAGCAAAGATAAACACCTAGAAATGCACAGACACCAGGGCTGGAAGCAAAAATCCTAAAGCAAAAATGTAAGACTACATTCTAAATTCTATTAGAAAAATACAAATGAAAAGAAAAAAGATGGTATAATGGCTTTTTCAATTTACAAAGTAAATTGTATTGTAAAATGTATTAAAATTAGGAAATATTTATTATTAGCCACACTCATTAACATATGTTCTTGGATGGTAATAAAGATATCAGCAGTTCAATAAAATAAAAGCAAATCTAGATATTAATCGGCTGTTTAAACTAGTGGGAGGGCATACTGGCAACTTGCTTGAAGATAAGTAATCCTTCAGAAAATATATACAATTGCTCAGGGTGCTTTTCCAAGGTTTACTTATCATTTAAAATAACAGTAAGCACAAAGTGCAGATATGGGGGCTGTAAGCTTGTTTCACATCTCTTACAGAAATAGTTTGGTAAAATACACATGAAAAAGTTCAACAGAATAATTTAAATGAGTATTTAATAATTTATATAAATCCTGTGATTATCTGCCTTTCAGATGTTCCAGAGCCATTTTTCCGTAACTACCCATCCACTTGAGATACGTCCCCACAAAATAGAAAAAATCAAAGTATTCTTCAGATGTACAAGAACTTATTATAATAATAGTTTTCATAAAGTAGCTTGTTAAGGCTGAAAAATGTACTTCTGGCATATGCAAAATGAGTTCTGCTACAGTCCTATCTATGGTATTTTGTAAAAGACTTCATCATTTATAGAAATGACATTGCTAATACTGTGGGGTAGAGCTCGCTGCACTTTAAGGATTGATTTTATAGAGCTGGTGTGCTATTATTAAGACAATGTTAGGGAGGAAACACAGAGATTAAAAACACACCTTTTCCTGAAAAAAAGAGAGCAAGTAAACCTCCAAGAAATAAAGGGCTAAAGGGTGTAGAATTCCCTTACTCAATTTCATTATGTTGCTGAAGAAAAATTTTGTTATCGAGCAATTAGTATTTTAAAAGGATTGATTATTCACCTTAAAATGGTGGACAGTGTTGAGTGTGACACCTTGAAACAGTAGAACATTTTGCATAAGGCTAATTATTTACTTTGAGCAGGAGAATTATTTAACTTGGTGAATTTGTCATTACTTAGGGGGCAGATGTAGTAATGTGTGAATCCCAGTGGAAGTGCAAGGCTTAGGAGCTGGTTAAGGAATAGTAATATGAAGAGAACTTAAAGTATGAGCCTATTTATTCCAGTTACAGGGATACATATCCACAGGGCCTGCCTGCTCTCTGTCAACCACCATTCTGCCTGTCAAGTCCACCTTCACACGGTCTCAGAGAGCTCACTCTCCTTCCATCTTCCTCAGTTCCCACACAACCACCTTGCAGGCGAAAACAAACACTGCCAATTCCAACAGTCAGTTTGCCTTCCTCTAGTGAGACAGTGCTAATTGAACCCCCTCGCTGGGATGGTTTCTCTGCTAGAAGGCCAGGAGTTGATAAGGAGCTTAATTTCCAGACTTAGTGGAGCTTAGCTATATAATGAACTAGTGGTCCATTAAACGTTAATGTCAATGCAATTGCATCAATAGGCTAATTTATTCAATTTAATCAAAATTCAGTCAAAGATTAAAACAGTTTGAAATCCTGTAGGAATTACTAATTCAATCTTTGATAAATCTGCCCTTTGGCATATCTAGCATATATAATTTTTCAAGGCTTGGGTGAGTGGTGACAAGAGTGGTGTTAAGTTGAACTTATCATTATAATGGAATAAAATGTTTATGCCAGGAAATCATTACACAACCCGTACTGACATCTATTTTTTTAATGTGTACACATTAGTGCCATGGCACTAGTTTAACTGTCTTTCTAAATTTGACATTATTAATGCCAACAATATGTTGTTAGTAACACAAAAAAAACTGACACCAACTCCAAATTTATTGATTATGGTAGTTGTAAAATACACTTTCAAAACCATACTAATAGATAATGCAGACCAAACTTGCTAAGAATTGGTCTATTTGTAACATGCTAATAGTTAATTTAAAGGTAACCATGAACAAGACATGAGCTTATTTAATTTGCCTAGGCAGGAAAGGTACATGAACACTATCTGAATTTTCCAAAATAGATATTTTTTATACAGGCTTATTCCACAAATTGAATGGACCCACTGATACTCTGTCTCTGTTCGCAAAGAGCAGTTCCCAACATCCCATTCTTCTTTAGGCTCAGAGTGTAATGCAACCCCTCCCTCAACTTGTTACATTTTTAAATCGTGGCTTCTGGGACTTTGCAGAAAATCTATGCACAACTCACTATGGAAAGCAGAGGGACCCTGCGGAAGTCCCTGATTCACTACTTCCCAATGGAGTAAGTTGAGGGAAGGGCTGCATTACACTGTGAGCCTAAGGGGGATCGCTATGTGGTTTAAGATTAAGATTAATAACATGATTTCTTTTCGATCTGTGGAATCAGGCTTGTCTGTGCAAAAACATAAATGTAAATGTATATTTACTTTTGGAGGTTTGGACAGTGTTTATGCACTTTATCTACATAAGCCCAACTGAATGAGCTCAATTCAAAGTGGGGGTCTATTTTCCCTTTAAGGGATGTGAATTTAATGTAGCATTTTATCTTGCAATACAAATTCCTGTATAATACACTTCCACTTTTGCCCGCAATGAGTAATGAGTTGTAAAGTGCCTTGTGAGTTGCCCAAAGTACAAGGGACTACCTACTCCTCCCTTAACAGGAACACTAGGTTGAAAAAAGAGGTAAATGTATGGAAATATTTTATAGCAGACTTGAAACATACACGCAACTTGACGTGGTTTCTCTTCCGAAGCCATTTCTCTTGACGGCTGGAGGGGCTCATGTTCATGCAGTCGATGCCTTCCTTTTGCTGGATCTGTACACTCTCGTATCTCATCAACTGCAGGAAAGAAAATTAAGAGCATGGAAACATAGTTATATCCCCATTCACGATAAGCAAATAAGGGTTTGAGCCTTAGGTGAAAATGGATAATTAAATACTGGAGCCAGGCAGTTGTTGGACTGGCAGATAATAATGAAAACCCTCAAGCATTTAAGTAAATGAAAGTCAAATTAAACAGCTGGAAAAAAACCTTGGTAGGCATACATGGCCAAAACAAGCCCTCCAGCTACATCGCAGTGATCAAACACAGTCCCTGCCATGTTGCCCTGTAAAATAACATTGGTTGTCACACTCACCGCAGTTATATTTATACTAAGATTGTAATTTTTAAAATGTTTTCCTTTCTCCATGGTTATAGCATTCTTCTTTTTCAAAAGCATTATCTGATGGGACACTGGCAGGAGGAAGGGGCACCATTGGGCACATTTATTACCTGTGTATCATTGCCATAGTACCCATTAGGAGCACCTGTGAATGTAAGCGTGTTTCTGAAATACTGTATTTATCACTGGCCTAAGGAAGACATCAAGTTTAGAGTTTTGTACCTTGTACCAGATGCAGTAACCAGCAAAAGGGGTCACAGTGCAGTAGATCTGCAATTGGACCTGGCACAAGTGCTATGTGCATGGTGCACTGATGGGTACAGATCTCCTGTAATCATTGGCACAGTCCTTGTTCCCAGTAAAACAAAATTAGACCTTTACTGGCCATTGTTATCATATAGCTGTCTACATAAAATCACAAATATATTTATTTTGTTTTACTATCTATTGATACTATAATTTTTATTAATTTTTACTTTAATAATACGCATAACAACTACAATGTTCACGTTTCCAACATTGTCAAAGAGAAAAGAAAAACATAATAGCTAAATAATTACAGATTTCAAATGGTAGCTCCCATTTCTATATACAATAGAAATAATAAAAAGAAGACAGACAGATCTAAAGAGTATCTGGTCTAGAGATATTCTTCCATATTTGTTGAGCTACCTGTATATGCCCTATTAAGGGTACAATTTATTTTTGGTGTTTTAATACATATACAGGTATGGAATCCCTTATCCAGAAACCTGTTATACAGAAAACTCCAAATTACGGAAAGAATCCATTTTAAGCAAATAATTCAATTTTGTTTTTAAATGATTTCCTTTGTTGTTTGTTGTGATAAAACAGGTTCTGTACTTGTTTCCTACTAAGATATAATTAATCCTTTTGGGTTTATTCAATGTATACAGTGGCTTGCAAAAGTATTCGGCCCCCTTGAACTTTTCCACATTTTGTCACATTACAGCCACAAACATGAATCAATTTTATTGGAATTCCACGTGAAAGATCAATACAAAGTGGTGTACACGTGAGAAGTGGAACGAAAATCATACATGATTCCAAACATTTTTTACAAATAAATAACTGCAAAGTGGGGTGTGCGTAATTATTCAGCCCCCTGAGTCAATACTTTGTAGAAGCACCTTTTGCTGCAATTACAGCTGCCAGTCTTTTAGGGTATGTCTCTACCAGCTTTGCACATCTAGAGACTGAAATCCTTGCCCATTCTTCTTTGCAAAACAGCTCCAGCTCAGTCAGATTAGATGGACAGCGTTTGTGAACAGCAGTTTTCAGATCTTGCCACAGATTCTCAATTGGATTTAGATCTGGACTGTGACTGGGCCATTCTAACACATGGATATGTTTTGTTTTAAACCATTCCATTGTTGCCCTGGCTTTATGTTTGAGGTCGTTGTCCTGCTGGAAGGTGAACCTCCGCCCCAGTCTCAAGTCTTTTGCAGACTCCAAGAGGTTTTCTTCCAAGATTGCCCTGTATTTGGCTCCATCCATCTTCCCATCAACTCTGACCAGCTTCCCTGTCCCTGCTGAAGAGAAGCACCCCCAGAGCATGATGCTGCCACCACCATATATGACAGTGGGGATGGTGTGTTCAGAGTGATATGCAGTGTTAGTTTTCCGCCACACATAGCGTTTTGCATTTTGGCCAAAAAGTTCCATTTTGGTCTCATCTGACCAGAGCACCTTCTTCCACATGTTTGCTGTGTCCCCCACATGGCTTGTGGCAAACTGCAAACGGGACTTATGGTTTTCTGTTAACAATGGCTTTCTTCTTGCCACTCTTCCATAAAGGCCAACTTTGTGCAGTGCACGACTAATAGTTGTCCTATGGACAGATTCCCCCACCTGAGCTGTAGATCTCTGCAGCTCGTCCAGAGTCACCATGGGCCTCTTGGCTGCATTTCTGATCAGCGCTCTCCTTGTTCGGCCTGTGAGTTTAGGGGGACGGCCTTGTCTTGGTAGGTTTATAGTTGTGCCATACTCCTTCCATTTCTGAATGATCGCTTGAACAGTGCTCCGTGGGATGTTCAAGGCTTTAGAAATCTTTTTGTAGCCTAAGCCTGCCTTTAAATTTCTCAATAACTTATCCCTGACTGTCTGGTGTGTTCTTTGACTTCATGGTGTTGTGACCTCCCATATTCTTCGTAGACAACCTCTAGGCCGTTCAACAGACAGCAGATTTGTACTGACATTAGATTACCACACAGGTGCACTCTATTTAGTCATTTAGCACTCATCAGGCAATGTCTATGGGCAACTTGACTGCACTCAGACCAAAGGGGCTGAATAATTACGCACACCCCACTTTTGCAGTTATTTATTTGTAAAAAATGTTTGGAACATGTATGATTTTCGTTCCACTTCTTCACGTGTACACCACTTGTATTGGTCTTTCACGTGAATTCCAATAAAATAGATTCATGTTATTGGCTGTAATGTGACAAAATGTGGAAAAGTTCAAGGGGGCGAATTACTTTTGCAAGCCACTGTTAAGTGCTTTTTAGTGGACTTGGGAGATCCAAAATACTGAAAGACCCTCTTATCCAGAAAACCCTTGGTCCCAAGCATTCTGAATTACAGATCACATGCTTGTATATATTTTCTGCTAGTAATTTCTGTTACCTGTCTCAGAATAAAGGCCACCACGTCAGTGGATTCCCAGTAGCTGGCATGGAAAAGGTGCGGCAGTGCTACGGTGGGGAAGGCAGTGAGTACATCAGGGCAGTACAGAGCGTAATCAATGCGCTTGCTTCCCCACCAGTTTGCTGTAACTAGGAAAAAAGAAAGATAATTTTAAATGCAATTGTTGTTTATAGTATAACTTAAGACCATTTGAAATCTACATATTTATGATCACACTGGTGCTCAAATGGTAAATCTTTCCATAATTCATGTGACAAACATTAAACATTCTCTGCATTGTGAGCTCTTGTGCACAGCCCCTCCTTTATTTTTTATTATTATGTTAAAAGCACAGTTTTACCAAATCCCATAACAACAGCGCAGTGGAATATGTTCGCTGAAAGACATGGGTAATAATTGCATTGAGAATAAACAATAACATATTAAGTGTGCTAGGAATTCAGCAACTGCCCACTGATAGGATCTAATCACTGCATGTTTCTAATGAATGCCTGCATCTCTGCTAATTTATGTCCCTTTTATTCCTGCCTTAGAAAGGAAATTTGTATCTCCTGGCATCCATCTATTAATATTGACATTATTTGTGTGTCATTTGTCCTGGCAATTAGTGGTAATGTAGTGAAATGTATTGATGCTTCAGAAATGGATTAAAGGCAGCCTTGTGGGAGCGCTGGAGAGTAAGACAGATTTTATTGATTCCACTATGACTCTTGTCTGTGTTTTTTTTCTTCTGTCTATAAAAGTCTAGGGCCTTTGTGGTCAAATTGTCCATTAACTGTGGCCCTTGGTCAATAAATCTCCCTCGGAGTGTCATTTAGATTTTTTAATGCTATTTCATATGATCTAAGGGTTTTTTAGTTCATAAATAGCAAACAAGGTATGAATCACTGCAATATATTCAGATACTCGGGAGCAAGTGATCTTCAACAAAGATTTGCAGATAGTATAAGTATACTCACCTATGAACTTATACACAGTTCCACATAATTCAATATAAATGAAAAAAACATAGCTAGGGGTCCATTGTATATATTTGTTTCAGGCTCCTACTAATAATTTGATTATTAGTGCATAGCTGGAGTGTCAGAAAGGAAACTTTAGGCCCAGTGCATATAAACATGATAAATCCAAAGTGAGCAGCAATGAAAAGGAAAGGGCCTGTACATATTATCTGATTATATAAAACAAGCTATTAAACATGCTCAAGTAATTAAAATAATTACACCTGTGTAGATGGAATTCAGATAAATACTGCTCTATGTGTCTTTGCTTGCGAGAAAGTGAATTAACCTCATACTCCTCCTTAACAAGGTCGCCTATCAGAACGTCACAGCTGACTTACCCTGCCCCTTCACTGTATGATAGGCAAAATATCCTATTAAGCAGTAATTGCTAGCAGTTTCATTGCCAAGCTATATATTTAATTAGCCTATGAGAAAATGACCTTTTGAGTTTGTTTAGCTCCATGTGACATATATTGTATGAGCCCTGTGCTGCACAGCTACCACAGGCTAAAAGGTTTTAATCATTTTTATTACTTATGGTTTCTATGGAATCTAACTGACATGTTATAGAAATGTGCACTTGTAATGGCAGGTTGTAATACTGTCAGAATTTCTCGATCACTGGGACCAAAAGCAACAAAGGAAAAGCCTCCATAGGTTTCCAGCCACTAAATCTAACATATGCTTCTCTTTTCTTTAATGTTTGTTTGCACACACACCCACACATGCCATATTGCTGTTTAGATTCTTTTTTATTTATATTAGTACAGTGCCACATGGCTGCCAGGAACAGGAAATTTAATGGCACAGTACCAGAAGGGTCCAAATATTAGGCAAAAATGAAGGCAGGAGGTGCACTTTATATGATCAAAAGTCTTGGACAGACCAGGCAGGTCCAGGCTGGCAATCTGTGGATTCAGGCAAATGTCAAAAGGGCTGCTATAAGATGCCATAGACAGTCACTTGTGGGGATTGTTTGGGCCTCTGGGTACTTGAAATGCCATGGCCTATTTTGAATCTCAGTTTGGGCCTGAGGCCAGGAATCAATAACCAGAAATTCAAGCAGAATAAAGTGCAACCAGGTAAAGTGCAGGATGAGAACTACAATCAGTCAAGGCTAAAAAGCAGTGTCTTAATTTTAAATTCTGGTTTGGTTCCAAATGTGGTGCTGTGATGTCATGGTAGCGTGCCCATAATAATGCCATTGTTTCAGCACTGGGACTAATGACACCAGCAATGTCCACATCACTGTAATGATGCCAGGGACTGGGATTGGGACAATTTGGCACTGTAAAGAGATTGTACTACAGGAGAGCCAGCCAGCCTAAAACAATGGAAAGACTAAGTATGTCAGTAACACATTCACAGAAGTTAGAGAAAAGAAATCTAGAAAGAAATATTAATGCTTTAATTTCCAATTATTTCTAAGGAAAATAAAGCAATAATGACATACTTGCCTTTTAAAGCGTTCCTCTACCCATAAACTGGTTTTTTTTTGTGTAAGGGAAGAAAATGTAAATTCTTGGCAAGATTTCAATATACATTAATGAAATATTTTCAGTGGTTTTAAAGTGATTAATAAATGTTGTTGCAGGTGAAAGCAGTGTGTAGCCCTTTCTGTTCTCTGAGCCAGGTCTTCGCCAGGTCTTTTAATCAGCTTTAATCAGTTGACTTTTGTTTCAGGAGCCAGGAGAGCAGGGAATGTAAACAACTATGCAAATGCTGATTTAAATAGCAATTTCATTACTCTTACATTTACATTTAACGTCATGCAAAATACAGCTTTTGGTTGAAGGACCTTGTTAATTTATCTTCCTCTCTTTTTGTCATCCAGCTTGTTTGTCAGTGGTCAATATCCCTTTCCCATTGAAAGCTGGATGTTGCTTAAGCAATTAGGATCTCTCCTACCATGGCCCTTACACAGCCAAGTAAGTAAGATGCAGAAGTATAACAGACAACTTACTGTTGGCAATCTTTGCTGAAGGCAAGCTTTCTGAAGACCCAGACATCTCGCTGCTCATGCTCACCAGGCTCGACCTTCTGGCTTTCCTCTGTGTTGGGGTTGACAGGCTGGCCAGTGGAGAGGTATCAGCAGAAGCTGTGTTATTGGGCGTGCCTTGTTCTACAAACGCAGCACTGCAGGCTTGGATAGCATCCACTGCAAAATTTAAAGCACACAGTGGTTCAGATCTATTTGGTATGTTCGTTATACTCATCTACAGTTTTAATGGCAGCAGCCATACCTTCACTAATAGTTCTATTTTCTATTCTTGATCATCCATCAATTGCTCAACTCTAGCATCCCTTTACTCCACACCTTCTTACCACTTTTTCCATTGCACCCTGTGCTCGCCAGCACTCTTCACTTTCATGTCTGAGATAAAGTACAAGTTGGGGAGGGTTAGTTATAGTGGCACCTATGTGACTCTACCGCCCGCCCCTCTTGAATACAATGCTGACAAATATATCTTGGAGTGCATTTTGAAGTGCAATTGCCTGCAAATATTTTTGAAAGTGAAGAGCAGGGTCCAAAAAATGTAAAAAAAAAATGTCAATTTGTATAATTTGTCACAATCTGAACCCTGCAATGCACTTTATAAATGAGGCATGGCATTTCAGAACACCATCTGTGCTGCACAATGCTGCTGTGCCAGTTGTGCCCTGATTAAAATTGATTTATATAAACTAGTTTATCTGCTACCCTAGTATTAAACCATTAATACTGCTAAACTTTTATACAGGTCAAAGAACATGAGCCATGAATATCCTGTATATTATAAACTTATAAACAGTGCTTAGTGATGTCATCATTTATAATCATTTATAATTTGTGTCAGGTGACTCAAAGACTTGTGTATTATAATAAATAAAGTACCACTGTTGAAAAATATGAGGATATGAGAAGTCACCTTGGATTTCCGCGACCTGTATGAAACCTTTGTGCTTTTATATGGTTATGGAACTCCTGGGTGACTTATAATATCTTTTATTTTACATAAGGTGATATTTTATTTACAATATAATATACTTGTGTTTTACAGCACAACACATTTTTTGTATAATACACGTTTCAATGAATGATTTGATACAAATGACATCATTAAGCACATTTATAGCTGTTGACATCACAAAGCCGTAAAGGCAGGTATCTGGGTTTTATTTAAAACTCACAAAGACAAAAAATGTTTTATTTGGCGAGTAAACAAAAACACTTCTATACATCATACCGCAGCCCTGCAAAAAACCTAATAATTTAGCGATTTTGTTGCCCTCTATGGAAAAATAAGAAGATGACAAATTTATAAAGGTGCATACTTTTGCTCTTGCAAAAGGAATACTAAACTTTAGAAATACTAAACTAAAAATTATTATTATTATTGTTAATATGATTGGTTTCAGTGGAGGCATTTCATAGTAGTGAGCTGTTACACTGTGTACAAGTCTGTGTCACTTTTCCTGTGAATGAGCTATCCAAATACCATTTTACTTGTAACAGTATTTTTGGATGTCTTTGGATATTGTAGTTTACAAAGGATGGGCCTAAGGTTAATCTCATTCAGTAGACCCTGTGCCATGTTCTCAAACATGATGATGGTGGTCTCTTTAACGGAGAACTAACTAATATCCACATGAAAAAATGGAGTACTCATGGGACTTATGAATGAGTGAAAAAGTTTTTATTCATTTGTAAACATTTCAGTCCTGCTAAGAGGACCTTTCTCAAGAGGACTTTTTCTCTCTTGAAAGGAGGAACGAGATGTTTTATTTATTCGTAAGTCCCATGAGTATTCCATTTTTTCATATGGATATTCATTCTTCTTCGATGCACCTAGGCCATTTTTCCCTATATTGGCAGTGTGTTCCAACCATTTGTTTGTTATATCTATATATATATTTATCTGTATGTATGTATTTATCTCTCTCTCTATCTATCTGCTTATCTATCTATCTATCTATCTATCTATCATCTATCTATATCTATCTATATAGAGCAGGGGTGGCCAGACTTTTTTCCATCCGCGATTGACCGGGGAATGCAGAATGCGGAAGTGCGGCATGAATGCATACGTACACTATGCAGCGTACATATGCATTCACTCAGCACTTCCGCATCCCCGGCTTCATCGCGGTCCACCAGAAATCCATGGGGGATTGACCGGTGGACCGCAATCGACGTATTGGCCACCCATGATATAGAGGTTCTACCATCTGACTCATCCTGCTATACTATGTAGAGGATATGGCTAGTCAAATAAATAATACATCAAATGAGCAATATTTTATTGTAATATGAAATCCTGTGTGTCTGACGAGATTTGTATATTTGTATACTATGAGTTAAATGGCAGTTGCCCGGCTCAGATGCTTGTCACAAAGAATCACTTCTCCATCAGTCAGAGCTGATGGGATGAGGGACAAAACCTAATAGCACTATACTGGCTGGGCTGCTGCAGTGGTGATGGGATAATAAAGAACAGAGTTCTTTTTAGCGCAGAATGTGAAGGTAATGTCACTTTCCAGCGGCAACCAACTTCATTATGCATTGGCCTAGTCACAGATAAAAGAATGTTTTAGTGGAAAAATATACCCAGGTTCAATGAATACCAATTCTTGTCTCAATTCCATTATCCAAGATGCTATAAAAAGCTTTGACTGAAGGAAAATAACACTCCTAGCTTTCAGCAATATCATCAGCGCCCCTTCATTGTGCACAGCATCTCTGGCTCTATCTATGTCTGCATTACGGGAAGGACCAGTTCCCATTCGTACAGCTGCTTTACAAACCATGCGGAACAGACTTTTCTCAGGCACATAAATCCCTGCATTACAATTAGGTTCTCATTTAGAAAATATAAGGTTTCCTAATTCTATAGTACTGATATTGGTAAATGATAAGAAAGGAATAATTAATATCCCTCTTCTACTTAGGTCGGTGACCTTGGTATAATGAACCCCGTATTATTAAACAGGTTGTTCGCATTCCAAACACTTTTCTTTGTTCGGTTGGTTTCAGATAGTACACCAGAAATACAGACAATTTACATTTGCTTTCTATTTTTTATTTTTGACTGTTTTTCTAATGTTGAGGTTTCATTTGTCACCTTCTCATGTCTCTCTGCAGCAGATCTGGGGGGGCTCCAGCTTAAAAAATGGCTGGAGCCCCAAACATTGCCTGTTTTGTTGGCACAATAAACACTTTATACACATGATTCAGTGTGTTGCAGCGTGTTGGATTTTAGAGATATAATTAGTCCTTGGCAGTGGGCTCAGCAGTCAGCACCCGATGGTAAAACAAGTGCTTGATATAGGTGAGCATTACCAATTTATGTTGAGAATGACTGTTTTAATGTTATCATTAGTCGATACATTTCTTACCCTTGGCAAGAAAACCATAATGAGCATAATCTCTGAGTTTTATTAAAAGCAGTTCAATTTGATATGATAGTTCCTGACATCCCACAGATGCTGCTGAGAAATGTATCAACTAATGCAGCAAATTGTAACATTTCACCTGGACCTGAATTACTGAGCTGCCAGACTGAAACACCAGAGACTGTAAGAATAAACCTTAAATGTCAATTGTTATGAATAAATAAAGCATCTCAGAGTTTACTGTATGGTCCCTTTAATTATTTATACATGGCGATCATATCTTCTATTGAATGTCTCTTCTCTAGCATAAACTTTCTCAGCTTGGCCAGTCTTTCCTCATAACTGAAACCTTCCATATGCCTAAAGGGCTTCTGGTACAGGAAAAATTTTTTTTTACAAAATGTATCAGTTAATAGTAGCAATGCAATAAATTCACTTTTTTGGATTTGGCCGAACCCCCGAACCCTTCGCAAAGGATTCGGTTCGGTATTCGGCATAAGCTAATTAGGTTTTGAAAGGGTTAAATCTGGGAAAAATGGGAAAATTTTCAACTTCCATGTTTAGGTGACAAAAAGTCACGTGATTTTTAGGATTTGGTTTCGCCATCCGAATCCGAATACTAGGCCGAATCTTGGATTTGGTGCATCACTAGTTAATAGAGCTCCTCCAGCAGAATTCTGCATTGAAATCCATTTTTCAAAAGAGCAATCAGATTATATTATATTTCATATCAAAATTTGATATGGAGCTAGCCATATTCTTAGCGTCCCAGGTGCCCTCAGCCATGTGACTTGTACTTTAATAAACTTCAGTCACACTTTACTGATGTGCTGCAAGTTGGAGTGATATCACCCCCCTCCCTTTCCCCCCAGCAGCTGATCAGCAAATAATGGGAAGAGAGCAGGGTAACAGCTTCCTAACACCTACATTGCTAAAAATGCTCCCATGCCTCACTCAGTGGTAGACAAAAACACATAGGGGCTCATTTATCTGAATTTCGGACATTTAAAAGTGTGATTGAAAAAATTTGGATTAAATCCGACAATTTCTGATATGTGTTAAAAGCGTGGAAAGTTTGCATTGTGGTCGTACAAAAATATCGTCGTATGATCCGAAAGTTCCAAAATTTTTGTATCTGTACGGTTGTAAACGGCGTGAAAAACTTTCTGACTTTGATCCTTCACTGCATGATTTTGGAAACCTCCCATAGAACTCAATGGCACTCTGCAGCTCCAACCTGGCCCAAGGAAAGTCTCCCATAGGGCTCAATGGCACTCTGCAGCTCCAACCTGGCCCAAGGAAAGTCTCCCATAGGGCTCAATGGCACTCTGCAGCTCCAACCTGGCCCAAGGAAAGTCTCCCATAGGGCTCAATGGCACTCTGCAGCTCCAACCCGGCCCAAGGAAAGTCTCCCATAGGGCTCAATGGCACTCTGCAGCTCCAACCCGGCCCAAGGAAAGTCTCCCATAGGGCTCAATGGCACTCTGCAGCTCCAACCCGGCCCAAGGAAAGTCTCCCATAGGGCTCAATGGCACTCTGCAGCTCCAACCTGGCCCAAGGAAAGCCTCCCATAGGGCTCAATGGCACTCTGCAGCTCCAACCTGGCCCAAGGAAAGTCTCCCATAGGACTCAATGGCACTCTGCAGCTCCAACCTGGCCCAAGGAAAGTCTCCCATAGGGCTCAATGGCACTCTGCAGCTCCAACCTGGCCCAAGGAAAGTCTCCCATAGGGCTCAATGGCACTCTGCAGCTCCAACCTGGCCCAAGGAAAGTCTCCCATAGGGCTCAATGGCACTCTGCAGCTCTAACCTGGCCCAAGGAAAGTCTCCCATAGGGCTCAATGGCACCCTGCAGCTCCAACCTGGCCCAAGGAAAGTCTCCCATAGGGCTCAATGGCACTCTGCAGCTCCAACTCGGCCCAAGGAAAGTCTCCCATAGGACTCAATGCCACTCTGCAGCTCCAACCTGGCCCAAGGAAAGTCTCCCATAGGGCTCAATGGCACTCTGCAGCTCCAACCTGGCCCAAGGAAAGTCTCCCCTAGGGCTCAATGGGACTCTGCAGCTCCAACCCGGCCCAAGGAAAGTCTCCCATAGGGCTCAATGGCACTCTGCAGCTCCAACCCGGCCCAAGGAAAGTCTCCCATAGGACTCAATGGCACTCTGCAGCTCCAACCCGGCCCAAGGAAAGTCTCCCATAGGGCTCAATGGCACTCTGCAGCTCCAACCCGGCCCAAGGAAAGTCTCCCATAGGGCTCAATGGCACTCTGCAGCTCCAACCTGGCCCAAGGAAAGTCACAATAACGAACCTTGAATTAATTCCGAAACTTGTGTACTCGTTGAGAAAATGATTTTGTCGCACAAATTGTCACAAAGTACGAAAAAATCGCACAGTTCTAAAACTTAGAAAATATACGAATTTTTAGCATTCGGACTCAATCCCCCTTAGGGGCACAATCATTAAAGCACGATGACCATGGTTAGAATTTTTTTTTTATTTTTTCTGAAGTTTAGATCTTTTCATACTGTTAACAATAATATTGTTTAAAAAGTACAACTTTTTTGTGATACGTTTGTCATTCCACGAAAAATTCGTACTTTTCGTACCTTGCACAACGACAACAAAAAAAAAAGCTTTGGTATTGTGACTATCTTTTGGCCAGGTTGGAGCTGCAGAGTGCCATTAAGTCCTATGGGAGACTTTCCTTGGGCCAGGTTGGAGCTGCAGAGTGCCATTGAGCCCTATGGGAGACTTTCCTTGGGCCGGGTTGGAGCTGCAGAGTGCCATTAAGTCCTATGGGAGACTTTCCTTGGGCCAGGTTGGAGCTGCAGAGTGCCATTGAGCCCTATGGGAGACTTTCCTTGGGCCGGGTTGGAGCTGCAGAGTGCCATTGAGCCCTATGGGAGACTTTCCTTGGGCCGGGTTGAAGCTGCAGAGTGCCATTGAGCCCTATGGGAGGCTTTCCTTGGGCCAGGTTGGAGCTGCAGAGTGCCATTGAGCCCTATGGGAGACTTTCCTTGGCCCAGGTTGGAGCTGCAGAGTGCCATTAAGTCCTATGGGAGACTTTCCTTGGCCCAGGTTGGAGCTGCAGAGTGCCATTAAGTCCTATGGGAGACTTTCCTTGGGCCAGGTTGGAGCTGCAGAGTGCCATTAAGTCCTATGGAAGGCTTCCAAAATCATGCAGTGAAGTCAGAAAGGTTTTCGCGCCGTTTCCGATCTTTTGGATACTTTCGTACGACCATGACACAAATTTTTGCACAATTTACGCACATCGGATATTATCGTGGTTACTGCGAAATTTTTCCAACCGTACTTTTAACAGTCCGAAATTCAGGTCTTATGTGACCTGAAACGTTGCTGCTGTTGTTGTTTGCCCCAGAAAACTTTGCAATAAAGGCATTTTAATCTACAAAGACAAGAGGTGCTGTTCCTGTTCTTCTGTATCACTCCACCAGTTACATGGGAGAAGGAGAAGCAATAGGTTATCTGAAAGCAGCTGCACTGTGAAGAGCTGGCTCCTTCTGAAAGCTCAGACTCAGGCACAATGCACTGAGATGGCACCTATACAACAATATTACAACTAAAAAATAAATTTGGTTCAAGAGTAAATTTTAAAAAGCAGAATGAATTATTTACCATGTACACAATGTAATTAAGTAATAAAGACTACACCATAAAAATCATTACATAATCCCTTTATCCAGCTTAGTTTCCCTTCTTTGGACTCTCTGATTCAATAATATAGCATTTGAGCACTGGAGACCAAAGCTGCATGGCATATTTCACATGGGGCCTTACCAGCGCTCTGTAAAGGTGAAAAATTACTTTGCCCCTTTTAACACAGTTCATAGCCTTGTTTGCCCTTGTTAGCTGCTCACAGATATCCTAGATAAGATCTATGGAGCAATCCATGTTGCAGTTAAGCAGCCCTTTAAAAAAGCATTACCTGTTATGGAATAACATTATATATATATTTCATGCACACCAACTTTAATGGTACAAGATTAAACAAAATTACTGACAGCAGTGCTGCTAGTTGTAACCATAATTCATTTTCTCTGTTAGCTCCCCATCTCAGCAAATATTGACAGTCCTTAGACGTCACATATATCATTATATATGTATCAATGTATCAATATAAGACGTCAAATTCCACAAAAGGAAAAAGATACTAAGGTCCCATTTAGGAAAGCAGCTATGTTGTTGTTACAATGGAAAATGATTGAATAATGTTTTACAGCAGATGGAGATTTCACTTGCCATTCCCAGAGCAGAATTTCAATTGGCACAATTAGAATCAGTTTGTATTATAAGTGCTATATGAGAGGGCACTTAGAATGCAAAGCCACATAGACCCAATTACCACTATTTTGAACTACTTTGGGCTGTGAGGAAAGGATACAGAGTAGATTTATATTTTCTACTATAGAGAGGAAAACAAAGAAGCGAGCAGTTTTGTGTTCATGTATAAGGTATGTAATCTCATGAAAAATACCGTTATGAAGGGTAATAGCAGCCATTCACATGGGCTGACATGTAAGTAAGAAGCACTTTCAACAATACTTAGGGGCTGATTTACTAATCCACGAAAAAATCGGAAACGAACATTTTGCGACTTTTTCGTATTTTTTGCGATTTTTTCGTCACCGTCATGACTTTTTCGTAGCCGTTACGACTTTCGTGAATTGTCGCGACTTTTGCATAGCCATTATGACTTTCGTGAATTGTCGCGACTTTTGCATAGCCATTACGACTTTCGCGAATTGTCGCGACTTTTTCGTATTGAGCGTTTGAAAAATTTGGGACAATTTGCGAAAAAGTCGCAAAATACCGATCATTACAAAAAAACACATTCGGACGCTTTTCAGACGTTTGTGGATTAGTAAATGTGCCCCATAGAGTTACAGGCATGTTCTCTATTCCCACCTACTCTACATTATGAGCAATTACAAGCAAGGCTGCCTCTTACCCTTCTGACTAGCAGATCACATTTAAAATCCATGTACAAAGACACAAATAAGGGAAAGTAGTAAAATTCACAAATGGCAGTTTTAATTAAAGCTTTTCATTGTGATTGCTGATAAGTTAAATTAGCTATGTGGTTACATAACTATATTTCAGGACACAATGAGCCAGTAAAACCTATTATTTACATCCCTGTAAGATTATATATGACTTTAAAGAAAAACTATACCTCCAAACAATGTACTGTAGGTCTCTATAAAAACATTTTACATACAGTGCCCTAAAAATATGCAATTCCATGAAAACTGCCCAGCACTAGTCAGATGTGCATATTGCATTTAAAAATACTTAAAATAGGACATTTTGGGATAATTATACCTGAAATAAATTTGTGAACTGACTAGCTTTACCTAAAAGGTAGGACTTGCCATCGCCCAGGGGATTCTTCTGGTATCTGGGCACATTAAATGGAGGAAGCATGTGGAAAGACTTCTCCAAGAGTGGCTCCAGCCTTGAAGCTGATGGGTCAGCAGAGTGGAAGAAACTGTAGACTTGACTGCAAGCTGGATGGGCTCGGCACGCTGTGGTAGAGAGAAGAACAGGAGCAGTTCAGGCATACCATAATACTGTAGCATCAACTCTATTTCTATTTGATATTTCATTGTATCCTTATCACTTATCAGCGTAATCTCTGCTGAACACTCACAATCAGAATGGTGTTATTTTATCTCATGATTTCTAATCACAAAAATACATAGTGGATATCTGACATGGATGTGTCAGAAGGCTTTACCATTGTCAAATTCAGATCACAGAGTGTAGCTCTTTAAGTTTCTGAAATGTAAGGGCAGACTAATGTCAACAAAATGAAACGTGACATTTAGGAAAAAGGCATTTTTCATAAAAATCTTTATTTTTAGATTTTTGAGCAAACACAGAAAAGGGAGGTAGAAAAGAAATTCATCTGCAGTCTCATATTGGGCTTTAACATTGCATTGTTAAATCTGCTTCGCTTAAGAACGAGTTAGATTATATTGCTAATAAAGATGATTAAATTATCTCTAAGTTCATTATCTTCATGAAACCCCACTGTTTATGGTCAGTTCTTCACATTAAGGATACGAGATGGGACGACAATAGTAACAGAGGGGAAATGGGGAAAAATGAGGGGAGGAGACGACAGGAAGAAAGGGCTGAAGGCAAGTGAAATTACTGACACAAAGCTGGCATGTACATTTATTTCTAAAGCAGACCAAGGTACCATCTTATATTGATTTCCTAGTCTTTACCCACACAGACCTTGGGTCAGACTGTGCCTGTTCCATGATATGGTGTATCAGCAGGTCTAGCTATAGTGAGGAAGTTGAAGATGGCAGCACAGTGCCTCACAGTGGTACGGCCACTGGAATAAACTAAATTCAGCTTTCCTTGTCATTTCAGGGTGAAGACACACAGCTAATAGTAGCAGCTACTTTTCGTGGGTTAAGAAATAGACAATGCTGATGATTTACTGATAATTGTCTGTGTATTCTAGCAGAGGCAATTCTCAGTTTTGTCTATGGCAGGGTATTTTCTGGCGTTTAGTAGCCATGACAAGTAGCTGCTACTAAGTAGCTCTGTGTGTCCTCACCCAAACAATCTAAAAGAAAGACACTTAAAAGTACTAACAATGCATGTTTTGCACTCATTTTTTAACACTATTCCATAACACTGACTTAAGAGCCAGTTTATTAAGGATGAGATAAAAATATTTTCAACCTCACTGAAAAAGTGCAACTCCCACAGGAAATTTTCTTGTAGTGCAAAAAAGGTGAATTAAGGAGCACCCTTGGGATTTTATAAAATATTAGTTATCAGTTCAGCATTTATTTAGGCATAGGTGAATGTATTATGGCTGCAGTTTTGGTTCCGCTCAAGGAACCTTTCTCAAGGCACACACATACTGTATGCTAGATTAAGTGCTCCTTATTTTACTTTACTTATTGTAAGTACTTGTAGCTACTTGCATTGACATGCTCTCAGTGCACTTCCATATAGTTCAGTGCTGTAAGTTAATGACCCCCTTGTTTTATATTCTTTAGAGTGAAGTTATTCTCTAGATAATGTATGGAGGAATCTAACCAATTTATAGGCTTTTTGTATGCAAATGTGGGTTACTACCTTATTCAGATATTATATTTGACATTCGTACACAGGCATGTGATCCATTATCCAGAAAACTCCGAATTATAGGAAGTCCATCTCCCATAGACTCCATTTTAAGCAAATAATTCCAATTTTTTTTTAAATTATTTCCCATTTCCATGTACTAATAAAACAGTACCTTGTATCTGATTCCAACTAATTAATCCTCAAAACAATCCTATTGGGTTTATTTAATGTTTAAATTATTTTTAGTAGAGCAAAGATATGAAGATCCAAATTACAGAAAGACCCCTTATCCAGAATACACATGGTCCCAAGCATTTTGGATAACAGGTCCCATATCTGTATATATATATATATACTATTTCTTAACTGTAAATCATGGTTCTGAAAGTACCCAAGGCCCTGACAGAACTTCACCCTTTCTTCTCAATGTCTTTTCCTATCTTTACTTTCAACTCTATCTATTCTCTCTATCTCTCTTTCTCTCCAACCAATCTCTTTCAGTCCTCCTTTACATCTACATTGATGATTTGGCACATTTATGAAGAATCAAACTGGAGAATCCAGACAGAACAAGTTTAATGAATTGCCACATTTTTCAAAGCTGAAAAGTGTTTTGTCAGAATTTGTTCATTTTAAGAAAATTATTTTTTATGGGTGGTTGTGTTCGGGGCTGCTCTGGATACCTATAAAAATTATTAATCCCCATTGCTTATCGCATTATGTGATTATTCATTTGTTCCAGTTTGGAAAAGTAATTGCAAAATCCAGTTTTACAAGAAGTGCACATCCATAGAACTCAAGAAAAAATAAGATTTTTTCCCCTCAAATATTGTGTTCCTTTACTGTACTCATTATATACACTACTGATGACATAAACATTCATGAACTAAATATAGATATAAATACTGTGCTTTCACTCCTTTTTATTGTTGTTGTGAGTACAGTTTATTACATTATATGTGCCACTAGATAATTACGTTCAATGAAACAGAACCTTTACATTTTTTTCAAAGCTATCAAGCAAAATACGATTCAATGGAATATATGGAGCTCCTAATGGTGCCAGGTTTAGGTTGGTTTCCAGAGAGACAGTATATATAACTGTGCTATAAAGAATTATTAATCCTTCTTTTGATGATGAGATTTTAAGGTCTTAGATACATTGTGAGTAATCACCCAAGCCTATTACTCGTTTGACCTATTTTTTTAGGGACAATGCAATGTTTAAAAGCATAGCCTAAATTACATATCTTTGAAAATATGAACACATGCATATTTTTATTATTTAATACAGGCAATAATAAGAACACTATGCAGAGTGATATGCCAATATATTTGCCAACCCCTTTATTAGCAGATGAAACTGTAACCCTTTCTTGGCACACTCACGTCCTTTGGGCTGTATACAGTACTTATTCAAAACAGGAAATTTGGTCCCCTTTGCAAATAGTGAAAAGTACTGGGAACTGGGATTTTAGCACAGTGCCTTCACCTAGTGGACACTGAGGAGCACACCTCAAGGGGATTTCCACTAGGAAATAATCACACACAGTTTGCAGCAAATATCAACTTTATATAACGGCGTGAACGTAAAATAATTATAACATGCAACCCTGCTTTGGAAACCTGTGTGGTTTTAGCCACTACTGGCTCAGTCTCTCTGAGGACTCCACACTCCACTCCTGGAGGAAATACCCTTTTCCAGTTTAGTCCTGGCAAAGTCCCTTCCCCAGAGCTCTTTCAGGTAGCGCTACCTGCCCCAAAGTACCTCTCCCTTTGCATAGGCATTTGCTCCCATGTAGCAAGCCACGAGAAACACCTGTCCTCACACAGGGGACACACATAGAGACTGTCAATAACTTCTCTCAGATGGATCACTCACTGGGGCACACCTCCTCTCTCCCAACAGTGCACTGGGGCATCCAGCCAATCGGGTTCCTCCCCAGTCTGTAACCAGGCTGGATGATGTCACAGACAGAGAAACAGGGGAAAGAGTTCTCTGATCCCCTACAAAACTAAAATGTCTGTGATCTCCAACTGAATGAACCAATGCCACCTCATCTTTCCACCTAAGCCTGATCCTTTCCCCTTCCTTTACTATCTCTATTAATGTCATGCCTATTAAACTTATCAACTCAGCATGTCTGAGGGTATTTGACCCCTTTCTCTCCAACTCTGATCACCACTGGTCAAAACCTGACACTTTTTCTTATGCAATATTGTCAAAATCTGTCTCTTTATTTCACAAACAACATCCTCTTAACCTTTCCTGTCTAGACTACTGTAATCTGGTACTAACTAGCTTCCCTGGCTCCTACCCCTCCCATTACAGTCTGTATTAAATTCTGCTGTTAAAATTGCAAATTGCACTGCTCTCATTTAAGAGAGTACAGGCCTCTCAATTTCTGAAGTCCTGGTTATGGCTTCCCATTAAGCAAAGAAAAAATGCCTCATCATTTTAAAGCCCTTCATTGCTCTGTACCTCATTGCATCTCTTCTCCTGTATCTCCATCAATTTCTGGCAAACTCCTCTGTCCCTCTCAAAGCAACTGCTTGGTGGCACCCCCAACTGCCACTGTTGCTTCCCAACTTAAACCTATATCTCCTACTGCTTACATTTGAAATGCCACCCCTGACTTTATCCAAACAAAATCTTCCCTTAGTCTCTTCAAAAATAAATTCAAAGATTTCCTCTTAAACAGGACTGGAACTAGGGGTAGGCAGAAGAGGCAAAGGTGGGGGGCACAGGGCACATACCTTTTCTGCCTGTCTACTCTTATTCCAGCTTGTCTGTACCGCAGGAGGTTTAATGTGCAAGCGAGTTCTCACAAGATTTCTGCAGAGTTTTCATAAAAGATCAGTAGATCTATTGTTTACCCCCTCCTCCTGTCACTTGGGGGGGACAGTCTAACAAAGGCCTTGCCTCGTTAACCATCCTCATTTGGCCAGTTATTGGCCTTGGCACTTGAATAGCACCTGCCCCAGTTCTGTCACTTATAATGCAGTAAAGAAAGTTCTAACTTTGGAACAAGGAATTCCTCATGTCTCTTCCTCACTTGTAAGAGCTAAGTTTCCGTGGAGCAGTAACCCATAGCAAGCAATGAGCAGGGAGCATTTACTAGCACCTGTTTTAAAGCAAACATCTAATTGGTTGCTATGGTTTACTGCTCCTGGGCAAACTTAGTGCCTTTTATTAAATATAGGCTTAATCTTTAATGCAACTGGACTTTGTATTTATGTGTATTTATTATGGTAATGACTCCTGTTTGTTCTGTGTATTTACTGTTCTGCTGTACAGTGCTGCGTACATACATAGCACTATATAAATAAAATATACATACAACAGTATGTAGAATATTAAAGAAGAAGGAAAGGTAAAAACTAAGTAAGTTTTATCAGAAAGGTCTATGTAAATACACCAATAAATGAGCCATGTACACGTGGTTGGTTCTCTGTATTAGACTTCCTTCTCTCAGCTCAAATGTCCAGTGCATGGGCTTGAGCATGCTCAGTTTGCTCCTCTCTCTCTTTCCCTTTACCTTCTCTTTCCTCACCCCTCCTGTCCCTGCTATAATCTGAGTTGAGTGCTAGGAGCCAGCTGTTTGTGAGACTCAAGCTGGCCATACACATTGCAATTAAGTTCCTTCCTACCCTCCACTAATAATCAGGGCTGAATAATCAGATATGGAGGAAGTAACAATAGGAATTCTACCCCTATCTGATGATTCAGCCCAAAACGCAGCTTTTGTTCAGGTGATTTCCAATCAAAATCTTTTGTCCCATCCGATCGCTAAGGTGACCGTTATCCAAGGATTTTGCAATATCAGTATCAATCCACCATAAATGCACTGAATATATATAATATTGGCCATATATATATATATATATATATAGTATGGCCAGCTTCAGGCAGGAGAAAGAAGTTACATCACACCAAGCTAACATGGCAGCTGCTTTCTTAAACAAACACAGAGAGCTTCTAGATCTATTAACTCAGGTATGGTAAAGCATTCTACAGAATAATACAGCACTCTAGCTTGCCCTATTGTGGCTAATCTATTGGCAAAAACTGCCTCAGTAGCTTCCCTTCTCCATTAAACAATACATTTCTTCTAGAAATAAATAGCATTATAATATAGAACAAAATATTAAAAAAAAATTATAAAATAAACATAATGAGAAAGAAAAATGTAAAAAATGGGCTAATAGTGACAGCACATACATGTAAAAATGCAGTTGCGAAGCGTTGTTTTTGTATTTACATAACTGATAATAATCACCTACCAAAAAAGCCTGTGTAGGAAAACCGGAAATGTAATATTATGATGGCAGAGGCCATAAATCTGGTGGGAAATGTTTAGCTAGGCTTTCCAGAATTCTCTGCAAAAGACTTAATCCTAATGTACCATTAACAGAATTCTCTTCTAAAATGGCTTTCACTTTAATCTTTTCATCTTTCATCATTATTATCCTTCTTAGCTCACAGCCACTGTGCCGATGAACAAGTCATACTATTTTAGAAATATTGATGAAACTACTTTTCTTGAAGGAATTGCCCTTTTCGAAAATCTGTTTTTAACTTAGGTTTATCAAACTAGATGACTTAAATGAGATTCTGGGGTGTTGGGCTATACAATGTGTGCAACGCCAATAAACTTGCAAGCAACCAATGTATGTATTTGTTATTGACTACAATACTTAGATTCTAGTTTATACTGCTAAAGTTTTGTTCTATACTGTTTAACAAAAAATGGTGAGATATTAGATTAGGCACCCAAGGCCTAATCTGTTAGTTATCCACTCCTAAGGGCCCAAAGAATGAGGTGAAGCCCTGGCTTAATCCTTTGCAATCATTCTTCTGGCTTTTTTGGAGGCCCTATAAAAGATGTCTAATGACTCTGCATGCATTTTAAAAGCCATAACAAAATAGACTGACCAAACCACATATTTAGCCAATGACTTGCATTGAAGGCATCTAAGGGTCAACTTTGGCACAAGTGAGAAAAACATGAAATACTTAGTAGGACTTTGATACTTGGTTGTTTGAAGGATTGTGGTTTTCCATGTTCCAGCTTTTATCGGCCTGTGTATGAGCACCTTTAGAGTTCCTTGGTGATGCTTTATATACAGAGGGACTCCAAACTCCAGAACCCATCACTTCACAATGAAGTGAGGAAAGAGTTGGCTCTTTGCCCATTTACACAAACCCAGGGCAGAAGTGCATAGTGCAAAGACCTGCAGCAAGTCATTTAGGCAGGGGAGAAGGGTACAAAGTACAGATTGCACCATTTTCTTTGCACTTTGCACCCTGCATTTTTGCTTTAAAAGGAGCCCTATAGTATATCTCCCTACTATTCATCTGGTCAATTCTTTTTATGATTTCTTCAAGCTGATTTTGTTTCATATTGTTTATGTTGCTGATTTTGCTCATATTTTCTGGGTACAGAATATCACATCAGCATAACTTTTAAAAGAAAATAATATAATAATAATAGTCTTTCATTAGCTCCTGTTTTTCTGCAAGTTGACAAAGCAATGCTCTATTCAGGGTTAATAACTGGTAGATATATAAAAGCCAATCCCTAGGCACTGGATATCAACAGGATGAGATACACATTCTCATTCCATAGTTAGCTTTCCCATTAAGCTGAACATCAACACGCACTTGAAGATTTATCTGTTTAGAATGGGCTGTCTTCTAGTAGGTCAATATTATCCATTAGCAATTTAATTGGAACAGTCTGCATGTGTGACAAAAGAATATATTAAATGACCTGCAGATACGATAAGGCGAAAATCTTGTATTGCAATTGTGGTCACACAAATTTCCACAGGTGCACAAAAAAATCCCAGTAATGAAAGGTACGTGTGTCAAAAGGTGACCCTGCACTCCCATATAATTGTGCTTGGGTGCATACAGCAAAAAGTAACTTATCTTAATGCACTGGCTGCCACTTTTTCCAGGTGACCACAATGACAAGTCATTTTGGAAAAATTGTATTGTGGGGAAATACAATCTTTGCACAGATCATGACGTAAATGAATTAACTGAATTAGGTGAGAATGGAGGGAAGAAAGATGTGAGCTGGGGCGGATCAGAGGGGGGCTGAGGCTGACTGCCTAAATATTACAAAATTACCATAAAGTACATTGCCAGTAAATTTGTAATACCGGCCCCGGCCATGGCTGGTATTTTACTGGCTAGGCCAATGAAATACTGGCCAGGTGACAACCCTACGCATAGTTCTTGATACAATTTGCTATATATTATACACAGATTTTACTTAAAGAGGACACATATGATAAACGAAAAAAACTCCAATCTTGCAGGCAATTATGAATCATATACTGTATAGTGCTGGTTTCACTTTGCTCTAAAAAGTAATACTTAATACGGTTAAAATGGCTCCTTTATTGGAGCTACCTATAAATCTGCTATGGTCCTTGTCCAAGTTTCATATGAGGGGTGGGCATGTCCTAACAGTCCCTGCCAGAAGCACCTAGGGGGGGAGTAGCCAATCACAGCCCTGCAATCACATAACCAAAGACAGGCTGCAGTTCCCTATCAGGTCAGGCTAGCTGCTGATTAGTTCCTAGCCTACAGTGCTGTGTGCTAAGTGCTGCCCCCCCCCCCCCCCTGCACAGCCTGGGAAAGGCAGCAAGAAGTGGAAGTGATGGGTGGGACCAGTGCAGTTTTTGGAAAAATGTTCAATAAATCAGCCTGAAACACTACTTTTTTATATTTAGATAAGTACAATTCATTGGTACAATATTGTTTTTCACCCAATATATCAACTTTTTAAGTCTGTCCATAATATAAAGCATCATAAAACATAATACAATCTGAACTAGAAGATCCTGTAATAAAACCCTACTCATTATGATGATTCAGTTCCTTACCAGGATAGCCGCCACATGCAGGCACAGTACACACTTGAAGTGACAAAAGACATTGTTCTGCTTTAAATCTGTGACCGCCATTATTAACTTTTGCCTTGGAATATTCCCACTTCTCTTCCTTTCCAAACATTTAGTTATAATACATATTGCATATTTATTGTTTTGTTACGATAGAAAAACAGTCAAACTCAGGGCATAGCCTCAATAGAAGCTCATAACTAGTTATGGGGGATTGAAAACGATTAAAATGCAAAATCCCAATGCCCATTTCAATTACCGTATGAATCTTCTTAAATTCTGATAAAGCAAAAGACAAATTAATTTTTCAACAGACGTAAAACCATAATACAGCATATTCAGATTAAACCTATCACTCAACAGGAGACAAAGAGAATACAATTATGTTCATATACACTAAGTTAAGGGTGTTCATAGAAATCATTCTTAATCCCATTTCTCTCTCTTCCTCCTCCTATTCAGCATGTACCCACCGATAACCTCAACAATTTTTACTGTACCAAGGAGCAGGATTCAAAATAGGCCCTGGTCTTTCAAGTACACAGAAGCCCAAACAGCCCCTCACCAGCCCACAAAATAGTGACTGTCTGTGGCATCTTACAGCAGCCCCTCTGGCAATAGCCAGTCCAGACCTGCCAAGGACACAATGTAAAAAGGTCATCCAGTAAGGGGATGAAATTCATTCCCCTTACCAATGGACTTTATCCCAAATTATAATATTACACAGACTGAATACAAGTACAAGTATACAACACATGACAATCCTTCAGGTATATACACTTGTATATGGAGGAAGTGGAAAGGAAGGCCCTACTTACATTCAATGGAACTACACCAAGTCACAGGTTTGTGTGTGCTGGGTTTACTTGGAAGGGTTGAACTTGATGGACTCTTTTTCAACTTTTTCAACCCTATGTAACTATGTAACTTACTTCAGCATCCGTATAAAGGCAAGAAATTGGCACAAAGTAATTTAAGCATGGCAATACATAAGGCAAGCATAACGGTACAGATGGCTTGAGGTTAACACAAGACAGAACCAGCCACAGAAAATCATAGCTGATCATAGATTTTAGCAAGCACTTGTGTCAATATGAACCGTTAAAAATTGAAGGCGACAGAGTTGAGCAAGTGAACACGATTAAATAAAATATGGAGCTAACTAAGAACACTAAGACCCGAAAAGCCAATCAATGCCTAAATTTCCTCAGGAGTCTTAAGTGCTGTGGAGTCAGTAAAATGGCAATACCTACCTTTTATAAAGATATGATATAAAGCATTTTAACCAGCAACATATTGGTGTGGCATGGCAGTATCACACAACAGAGAAAACATATTCGTTTAAAGAATGGTCAGAACCACTAAACATCCAACACTATCTGACCTTGGTACTGCCAAATCCAAGAAACAAATTAAAAACCATAACCATTGACACAAGTCACCCAAGACATGAACTATTCACTATGGCATAGGCCCAAGGCCCTATCCTCTTAGGTACAGAAGACTTGAGATCAGTGATTCCCAACCAGTGGCTCGTGAGCAATATGTTGCTCCCCACCCCTTTGATGTTGCTCCCAGTAGACTCAAAATAGGCGTCCATTTTTAAATTTCTGGCTTTGAGGCAACTTTTGGAAGCACAGACACACCAAGTAGAGCCTCCTGCAGGCTAGCAGTCCACATGGGGCTACCAAATAGCCAGTTACAGCCATTTTCTTGGCATCCCCCCAGAACTTTTTTTCATGCTTGTGTGGCTCACCAATACTAGTAAAAAATGGTTGGGGGACCCTGCCTGAGAACATAAAAACTAGAAGCAGGTGACTAGATTCTTCCCAAGAACAGTTAGACTTAGGGGCTGATTTACTTACCCACGAACGGGTCGAAATGAGTCCGATTGCGTTTTTTTCGTAATGATCGGGAATTTTGCGATTTTTTCGTATGTTTTGCGATTTTTTCGGATTCTTTACAAATTTTTCGTTACCAATACGATTTTTGCGTAAAAACGCGAGTTTTTCGTAGCCATTACGAAAGTTGCATAAAATCTGGCGATTTTTCGTAGCGTTAAAACTTGCGCAAAAAGTTGCGCTTTTTTCGTAGCGTTAAAACTTACGCGAAACTTTGCACCTTTTAAGTTTTAACACTACGAAAAATGCGCAACTTTTCGCGTAAGTTTTAACGCTACGAAAAAAGCGCAACTTTTTACGCAACTTTCGTAATGGATACGAAAAACTCGCGTTTTTACGCAAAAATCGTATTGGTAACGAAAAATTCGTAAAGAATCCGAAAAAATCGCAAAACATACGAAAAAGTCGCAAAATGTTCGTTTTCAAGTCGGAACTTTTCCAATTCGGGTCGGATTCGTGGGTTAGTAAATCAGCCCCTAATTGTCAACAAACCCAGCTGGGAGTTAAAAGGAATAAATTGTAGGGCTTATCTCTCTCTTTATGTACCCAATGCATGTCTCTCTATGTATTCTTGTATACATTGTAACATTTTAAATGTGTCTAACTATACTATGCTGCACAAAGAATTCCTATGTACAGTAGTACAGATGGCAATACATTTCTACTTGACTTGAAAAAAAATCATATTTTCATTGACAAATGCAGAGAGAAAATAAAAGAAGAAAATATAATGGCTCTTTAATACAGTTGAAGATAAAATGAATCCTTCAGAGACAAAGACTTTTGCATTTGCATACTGTATTTGATTTATATAACTGTTCTAAGTAACCTCATATGCTGCAAGACGAGGCTCCCCCTCACACATTTAAATCATTAACCTTTGCTCAGCCTGCATCTCAGTCAATGCTAAATGGCATATATTACCTGTACATTTCCCTACAGTTTCCTAGATACTTTAAAATCCATCAGACCGAAATAGACTTATGAAGCACAGTCCTAGGTATTTAGTCTTGGATTTGAAATTGACAAATTGTGATGTGGTTTACAAATCTCTTTATGCCCAAAACCAGAAATTCTCTCCCGGACACATTCTAGAATCTGATCACTACATTTGTTACTTTTTGCAAGTTTCTTGCTTCAGAAACAATAGATGTAAGGGTATCAGACATATCAGAAAAGCTGTGTCTTGAACATGTTCCATCACCTTTCAATGGCCACATTAATGGTGATCAGCAACCAGTACGGATAAACAAAAACATGTTATAGTTCACATAACAGTGAGAAAGTATTAAGTGAGTTAATGAATAACCCAGCTTTAATCTTTTTAGAGCCATTCTGGTGCACATTTGCATCTTTAATGCTGTGCAATGCAGTCAGACCCCTAGGTCTGAAAATGTGCTTTATTTATATCAGAAAAGGTTTCTTGTAGTTCAAGAACCTACAAATCTATTTTTCAGAAATGTATACGTGACCTTATAAAAATCGCCAACCCATTCATAGTATTTCCAACATGGAAACACTATCTATATACAATATGAAGAGCAACAGAAAACATGGTACAGGTATTTAAAAATGACTTATTTTCTTACTATAATTCATACAAACAAGTCTATAGGGGAAGAGCAAAAGTAAAACAATAATGCAGGCCTTTCCAAATAGAGGTTCATTGGACAGTTGTGGCCTTCAAGAGTTTTTTTGCAGCATTCCCGAGCTCTCAACAGAACTCTCTTTATGAAATGATTGCACCACATGATTTTAAAGATATCCAGGTTACTATCTTATATAGTGCTACCAGTCATAGTTTCTGACTGGCTGTCAAGGATCCATGGTCCTTACCAGGGTGGATGTCTGGACCATGGAAGAACCTGTGTTCAGACAGCTCAATTTGCGGTATCCAAAGGGTTATGAAAGATCAGAGTCATAGTCAGGCAAGCGTTTAAGGTGGGCAGCAATCAACATGGTCAGAATCAAAGCAAAAATTCAAATAGTAATTTAGGCACACCCAGAACTCACAGAGAAAGACCTACTGTATTTTCTGGCATTGAACCAGGGTCCTTGGCATCTATTATTTCAAATTTCAGTGCCAAGCGTTACAGGATGACTGCACCAACACCGCGTCACACATGACAGCCACAGGTGCCACCATTTTGGAAGAGGTACCAAAGTGGAAAGGAGCTCTATCGGATGCTCTTACGCTGGCTAAACATTTCAAGCCAAAAATGTTTCCTTTCATGCCCACTAAAGTGTTATATGGATGCAATCTGACACAGGGTGACCATGCCCCTTTGTACAAAGCCAATTGGTCATCCCTGTTATACCATCTAAAGCTTCCTCTAGGATATCGTGAATAGCCACATGACATGACTGTTCTACAGAGTCTTCTGGGATATAAATAGAAAACTATGTTTGGGGTAGCATGATGGTCATTAATACTGCTTTGGGCATTTGCGCCATGTTAACTGGCGTTCTATAAAATACTTCAAGAAACATCATAACAGTGAATAACAGAAATAAAACACATGTATTACATTATACAATTCTAAACTTACATTAGCTATCATTTGTCTTCCAACTGAAATTGAACAGTAAATCCTAATGTCTCTTTCAGTTATGTTAATTGATATGACTAGTTGCCTATACCAAAACCATGTGACAGATGTGCTGGCAGGAAAAGAGGCAGCGATTCACATAATGCATTTCAGTGTAATCCCTTCATATTCAAAATGGCACTAAGCTCAAATTTAAAAGCAGTTTGAAAATTAATTGCTGCAATGTTCATATTTAAAAGATCGTTTGTTTCATCCCCTCTGTAAGTTCCAGGATTGATTAAACTACAGAGTTCATTCAATTAATACTTTTATGGGCCAAGCGAGTGACATGTGAATGTGATAGCAGACAATAAATATCAGGAACCGCAGTGTTCATTGCAAGAGATACAAGGGCCCTTTGTTTACAGATGAAAAAGGATTCTGACATTTTGCGCTAGAAGTCACTCATAACTAAAGGATCAATGATAAATAAAATGAAAAGGTTTAGTGAATATATCAGCTAATACCATCAAGGAATACAAGTAAAACTGCCTTTAGGAATATTTTTCATGGCTTTGTAGCACTAAATCTTGATCAAGTGCATCTCACATTACCATTTTAATTAAAATGTTTAAACCATTATAAATTAAGATTAAAATTAACTTCATGTTGGGTGCTTAAGTATGCTAAGTAAGTATAGATAAGTTTCTTTGAAAATACTCCATAACAAAAGAAGTAGTGAGATACATATCTATTCTCAATACATTTTCAACCAACTGTGTTTCACTGGGGAAAGTCCGACCATCATATTTACACTGTGATGATCTGAATTTATATACTGTAGCTACTATGCTATATAGTTCTTGCATTTCTGCATTGACTGTCAATCATGGATTATGTTTGGGATTTGACAAATGAACATTTTTTGGATACATTTAGGGGCACATTTACTAATCCACGAACGTCCGAAAAGCGCCCGAATGTGTTTTTTTCGTAATGATCGGTATTTTGCGATTTTTTCGTTAATTGTCGCAACTTTTTCGTAGCCGTTACGACTTTTTCGTAAATTGTTGCGACTTTTTCGTAGCCATTACAACTTGCGCAAATTGTCGCGACTTTTTTGTAGCCGTCACGCCAAGTACGAAAGTTTCGGATTCATTCAAGCTTCAGTATCGTGACTTTCCTTGGGCCGGGTTGGAGCTGCAGAGTGCCGTTGAGCCCTATGGGAGACTTTCCTTGGGCCAGGTTGGAGCTGCAGAGTGCCATTGAGTCCTATGGGAGACTTTCCTTGGGCCAGGTTGGAGCTGCAGAGTGCCATTGAGCCCTATGGGAGACTTTCCTTGGGCCAGGTTGGAGCTGCAGAGTGCCATTGAGCCCTATGGGAGACTTTCCTTGGGCCAGGTTGGAGCTGCAGAGTGCCATTGAGCCCTATGGGAGACTTTCCTTGGGCCAGGTTGGAGCTGCAGAGTGCCATTGAGCCCTATGGGAGACTTTCCTTGGGCCAGGTTGGAGCTGCAGAGTGCCATTAAGCCCTATGGGAGACTTTCCTTTGGCCAGGTTGGAGCTGCAGAGTGCCATCGAGTCCTATGGGAGGCTTCCAAAATCATGCAAAGTCTGAAAGTTTTGCCCGCCGTTTACGAGCGCTCAATACGAAAAAGTCGCGACAATATACGAGCAAGTCTTAACGGCTACAAAAAAGTCGCGACAATTTACGAAAAAGTCGTGACGGCGACAAAAAAATCGCAAAAAATACGAAAAAGTCGCAAAATGTTCGTTTCCAATCCGATTTTTTCCCATTCGGGATTCAGATTCGTGGATTAGTAAATCAGCCCCTTAGAGTCAGGCAATTTTTTAACAATGAGAGCAATTTATTGAAATTTTCAATTTAATTTTGAAACTCTGAATGTTTCGGACAATTGTATTATGTAATGTATATTATCACACATTTAGAAACATATACTGTGAT